>NC_134104.1:81260000-81560000 GCF_040939455.1 Microcebus murinus
AGAGATAGATTACCCTTTTTGTTTTGAGCAAACTTGAAGTATAATTCAGTATTTTTTAATAATTAAAAATGTAAACTAAGACATTATAGGGCTACAGGAATTCATTTGTTTCCATATTGTGTATACATGCTTTTGCCCCAAACAGCAGAGCTGAATTGTTGTAACAAAGACCATATATCCCTCAAAACCTAAAATCAGATCTGCTTATTTATTTTAGGTTATAGAGAAGTCCTTCTCCTGTGGGGATCCCTTAGCCTCTTTTAATTGACTGTATGTGTTGATTACCATGTTTAACATGGTATCTATCCATCATATGTTGATAATCTAGTTTAACTTAGAAAACAATATTATTTCACTCACTACCAAGTTGGAGAGAGGTTTTTCTCCATAGTGCCCAATATGAACAACATTATATTTGGTGTACATAACTTCCATTTAATATGACTAAACAATCATAACACCCTATTTCAGACCATGGAGTCCTCAATCTTTTGCATCACAAGATGTTAATGGTGATATTTAAGTGGCGAATCTGAGCTAGAGCCTTTTTTAAATGACACTGTGGTAACTCAGAGGTTAGAGGTGACACTGTGTCTATGCATAAGCTTTTGGTCAATCCTCCTCTCTCCACAGAGATTTCTACAGACCATAGGGAGAGAGAAAAGTACTGGCAAGTGCTCTGTGCGCAATCATCTGCAACATCTATAGGTGGATTCTAGGTGATCTTTAGAGGAGTCCTGCTCTAGCCACTCCAATCTAAAAGAACTTTGTGTAATTATAGCAACTCTATTCCATTTCTCACTGATATCACACACTGATTCCCTAGTCTTGGTTCATTGCTTATTATTATTGCATGAAATTATGCCATAGCATTTTAGAAGATTTCCCTGCAAATTTCATTTTAAATATAACTCTACAACCAAGAGGAGTAGCATTGAGAGAGAACTGGACCTATGTCCTAGTACTAATTACTGTGTCACCATGACCACATCAATTACTTTATCAATAAAATATAGAAGGTGATTTCAGATCACATGCTCTCCATGACCCTTCCAGCTTTAAAGCACTAAGCTCAACTGAAATGTTTCTGTAAGATACACATAAGAATGGGGTTCATTTCTTTATTACCACATTCTGCCATATGCTACTTGGAACTTTGGCTTTTATTTCTTTTCCTCAATGTTCTTTTTACTTGTTTACAACTCTGTTCTCAATTTTATTCATTAAAAATGCTTTGGAGCAGATAGCTTATTTAATTTGATATCCCTCAAGGTTTTGTATAAAGGGGCTATCCAATAGATGTTGGTTGAATTGAATTAGTGTGGGAGTACTATTAAAACAAATAACTTTGAGATAGCAGTATCTTAGAAGTTTAAGAGGTTGTAATCCTGCACAATAAGGTAAGACTTTGACAAGCCAGTCAATTGGATGTGTGGCAATTTCTGGTATCATATTGCAATTACTGCATTCTATAAAATTATAAAATAATTTTGTTTCTCTGGAAACACTAAAAGAGTAATTTGACTTGAATTTCTTAATGGTTCATTATATTGCTAATAATTAAAAACTTCTAATAGTTTTATAATTAGATGCTATCTAAAGGATTAAGAAAATGTTTGCATTGAGAATTTTGGAATTGGAATTTTAACATTATTCATAGCTTGTGGAAAGGAAGATGGCCCATCTGGAATAATGTCAATATCACACTTGTCATACTTACATACACTTTGTTGTATTTAAGAACAATCTCAAGTAAGATATTTTCTTCCTTTAATACATTTCCATGTATGTGCAATGTTTTTGATCAGAAAACAAAAAAGTAGCAGTGGGTGGGAATGGGGGGAGTTGAACGTAGAGTTGGTGCCAACAGATGCAAAAATGCCGTGGAAATCTTTGGCCCAGAAATAATAGCTTACCAAAACACACACACGCACACACACATACACAGAGTTGTTGGACTCTTGAACAGATACACAGCCGTCTGTATAGACAACAGTGCTGTTGGCCAAGAGTCTCGGAGGCAGGCCAACCTCCCATCCAGATGCCACTGCCAGTGAGGAGCCGTTTGGCATCTAGTCCTCCGGCTGCCAACCTCTCTCCCACTCTCTGGCATGAATTTTTACAGGGGCTGCTCAAATAAATTAAGACTCTGAAGAGTTCTGTATTAATATGATGCAACAATGCAGAACACAGTGCCATAGGAGCTCTTTATGTTATTTGAATACTTTTATCCATTTATTTTTTTTAAGCTGCAAAGAAGCTTGACTTCTAGACATTTGCTCACAGATAAATGCACATGCTTTGGAAGTTAGAGTGATATTTTGATTTATCCACAGAGCCAACTCTCCTCAACCTAGAAATACTTTGAGAATTTTTAAAGAACAAGCAATTGAAAACACACATACTCCCCCAAGAAAGGAAGAAAAGAAGAAAGAAAAAAGAACAGATAAGTAAAGAAAAAAAGACTAAAAACCAAAATATACTAATCTTTTTGGGAGAGTGAAAGATGTTGTTGACATCTCTTTAGCCCTAGCAAAAGTACATGCTGAAAAAATTTCCTACTGGTCAGAAGACTACACTAAAAACATTTTTTTCCAGTGACAATTGAATAGGTATCAATATATATCTGTGATAGTTCTCCTGAAGCATTACTAACTTCTCAGAAAAAAAAAAAAATCAACATGCGCACTGTCTCCTCAACTTGTATTCTCATCAAATTCCAATTTTTGCATTTGTAAGGGTCTACCTATCAACTTCCCAAGCCCCTCCCACCAGAAGACTCTTCTTTACCTACTGCCTATTTATTCCTTCACTCATATCTGGGAGGGTGGGCAGCCAGACAGACCTGATGAAAGAACTGGCTTCATTTCTGTAGCTACTTTGCAAGTGCAAAGTTTTTTTTTTTTTTTTTGAGACAGAGTCTCACTTTGTTGCCCAGGCTAGAGTGAGTGCCATGGTGTCAGCCTAGCTCACAGCAACCTCAAACTCCTGGGCTTAAGCAATCCTGCTGCCTCAGCCTCCCGAGTAGCTGGGACTACAGGCATGTGCCACCATGCCCGGCTAATTTTTTCTATATATATATTAGTTGGCCAATTAATTTCTTTCTATTTATAGTACAGACGGGTCTCGCTCTTGCTCAGGCTGGTTTCGAACTTCTGACCTCGAGCAATCCGCCCACCTCTGCCTCCCAGAGAGCTAGGATTACAGGCGTGAGCCACCACGACCGGCCTGAGAGCAAAGTTTTGAGATTCATCTGATCAAAGGGAGAATTATCAGAGGATGGCATAATATCTGATGATTTTGATGAATTCAGAAAGATGCCATAATTAAAATCACATATTTAATTTGCACAATAAATAGTAATCTCAAATTTAAATTTCTGTTATGTCAAAATAAAACATCAAACTGCTATTGCATGCAAGAAAAAAGGAAAAACAAAGAGGTCAGGCTTACATTGCCTTCCTTGGCTTTGCGAGCTAATTTTGTATAAATGTAATATTGAAGTAGAGTAATGGTTTTTGTACACTTCATATGGTTTCTCCAGTTTGCTCAGAAATATACAATGAACTCTTGAGGTTGACTTGTTAGTTTCAGTCACAAAGTAAGTGATCTTAACCATACAAGAAGCAATGTTTTCCCTGGGTACTTTTAGTGGTGCTGTCATATTAACTTAACTTGAAGCAACATTAATTGCTCTCAGATCTCTAAGTATCATTGACATTGATAAATCATCCTTAGAGAGGCGTGAACAAATGAATCAAATGCTCATCACCACACTTGGAAAAGATAAACATTTTTACAACAAGGAATAATACATCAGGCAGCCTACTTATGTAACTCTGTGTCACATAACGGTTTCTTGATGAGCCATATAACCCTACCCAGGTACAAATTGTGTGACTAACACAAAAGAGACAGCTTAATCATAGAAAAGCATGCAGCCAAGGTACATGGTAGAAAATATAATATTTCATTTCTTTTTGGACAAAAATATCTATTTGATCATTACAGTCAAGGGTAACTATTTGTTTCCTGACTGTGCATTAATATCGACAAAATCTTCTGTTTTCCCATTGTATAAATGTGATGAAATTGTTACCAGTTACACCGAAGTGATATTTTCCCAATTAAAATTCTTCCGATTGTAAAATGCTTTGCTATGTAGAAAAGTAATAGCTATACAAAAATATGGATAATGGCTATATTAGTTGTCTAATGTCTTCTTAAGAATTTTCTATCTTGTGAGCCTAAAAGAAGCCTGCGTTATTTACTCTGTATTGTCTTTTTTCTGTGTGATTTCACAAACTAACCCCACATTTTAGAAAAAAACAAGTTGTTTTTACTATATAATTCTCCATTTTCTGTTTTAAAGAAAGAGAATATGATTTATCTTTCTTTGGAAACAGTTAACTTCTAAGAAGAACATCTTTTCCCTCTGTGAGATGAGGAAAAGGGCTAAATTAATGGACAGATAGTTGTCCTCTTTCCACTGATTGGGGCAAGAGAAGCAGCACCTGTCAGCATTCCTGTTTCCCTCTGCCCTTCCTTTATCTGTCTTTGAGCACCAGCTTTCCCTTTATCCTTCCGTGGACCATCTGTGTGCCTGCAAACATCTAGAGAGACATCAGCAGATCCCAGCAGTGGCCACAACAGCTGCCTGGTCCTTCCTAACTGAATGAAAACCCCAAATTGCCAAGATTGCAAATAATCTCCTTCCTTTTCACAGACATATGCTACCTGGAAGCCTTACAATAAATTTTGGATTTCCAGCAGCACTTTATAGACCTTCAGCAATTACTTGTGTTTGCATTTTTATGCCTTTATCTGATTACTTGTGATGGCATTTTCAAATTATATTCTATAAGCATTAATTTTGAAAAATGTTAACAATTCGTTAAGTGCTTAGTATTATGCTTTACATGCATTTTTTTTCTTCCAATGCTTACAATGTTTTAATGTTTGATTAATATTATTTCTATTTTATGGATGAGAGAAGTAAAGGTTAGAGAAGTTAAGTAATAGCTAGGCAGCTGAATTGGGCAATGTGACTCCAGAGCTCACAGTCCTACAGAGCATAGCTGTTAGGTGAAATGGATTTGGAGGTCAGTGAATTGGGAAACGCAGAGATAAACCAAGCTAAACAAACTTCTTTCTTGCAAGATTTCTCAGAGCCTTTAATATATATGCCCATTAACATTGACTCTCTAAGGTGGAATATAGTATGCGATCTTTCTCAAAACTTATTGATCTCTATTGCTCTCTTATGTAATTAGTATTTCCCAGCCAGATAGCACTTTGGGAAAATGCCTTGGTATGTACCTTTAGAAGCAGAATTGTTGGGTCAACACAATTATGCTTTCTACTGATTTCTTTTAAAATTCTGAATGAGTCACTATTCTTTAGCAAATGAGAATCCCAGAGATTAATGATGGCACAGGGGGTGGGGGGAATATGATCTAGAAAATATAGTAGGAGAAACGAATGTGAATCCCCAGGTTTTTTTCTTTTTTCTATACTCCACTTCTAGGAGAAAAAGTTTATACGATCTGAAGAGAAACCAGAGTATTAATTCTAGGAGAGAGAGCCAAGTAAGAAAAAGAAATGGTGATGTTAATGCTCCATATTTACAGTATGCAGAGAACTCTTCAATACATTATCTCATTTGACTTAAACAACAACTCACATTATAGGAAAGGTAATGAGATCAGAAAGATTTAAAAGCCAGGAAATGGTAAGGCCTGAGACTCAAACCTCTGACTTCTAGTCTAATTATTTTTTTCACAATTTTATTAGTACTTTTAAAAAATTGATTTCCAAGGAATGTGCTTTAATCAGGTAATGTTCAAGCCCATGTTTAAAACCTCCAACACCTGTGGTTCAGAAATAACCGCTAATTAGGGCAGAGATACTCATGCTAATGAAAGGAGCTCAGCATACAAGTGCTTGAGCCTGAAACGTCTAGTTTCAAATTCTGGTTTTGCCTCTCACTATTGCTATAGCTCTGGGCAAATAATTTAATCTCTTATTAAGTTTCTTAATCACCAAAAGAAAATCAAATTATATTATGAAATTGTACCTATGAAGATAAATGGTCAACATGTTTTTTGTTTAAGTTTTCAGAAAAAGGATGGAAACAATATTTTTCATTAATATTCAGTTAATGAGAAATATTTAACTAACCAGAGTATCTTGTTTCTCAAAATGGTTTTCTTAATCAGTGTTTGACTTTCTCCAGAGACTTTCCTGATTTATACACACTGTGATTTAAATGTTTGTGTCCCCTCCAAAATACATATGTTGAAATTTCATCACCAGTGTGATGATATTAAGAGGCAGAGCCTTTAGGAGGTGACTAAGTCACGAGGGCGGAATACTCAAGAATGGGATTAGCATCCTTATTAAAGAGGATCAAGAAAGTTATTTGCTCCTTTTAGCCCTTTTGCTGTTCCACCTTCCGCCATGTGAATACGCCCGCAGTGTGTCCCCTCCAGAGACTGCAGCACCAAGGCGCCACCTTGGAAGAGACCCGGCCCTCACCAGACAAACAACCTGCTGGTTCCTTGGTCTTGGACTTCTCAGCCTCCAGAACTGTGAGAAATAAATTTTTATTATTTATAAATTTCCCAGTCTCAGGTATTTTGTTATAGCAGTACAAATGGAAATACCTTTTAAAGTTTTTCAGGTGTTTATATTTAAAAGGAGGTAATATTAATTATAATAATGTTCTCATTAATTTATGCTTTTTATAGTAATGATTTCCCTAGATATTTATATTAGTTACTCTAGTTACTTTTTCATAATGTTATTATTATTATTATTTTTGAGGCAGGGTCTTGCTGTATTGTCCAGACTAGAGTGCAGTGGTGTGATCGTAATTCATTGCAGACTCAAACTCCTGGGCTCAGTTGATGATCCTCTGCTTCAGCTCCCAAGTAGCTGGGACAACAAGTATGTGCCACCGTGCCTGGCTAATTTTCAAAATTTTTGTAGAGATAGGGTCTTGCTATGTTGCCCAGGCTTGTCTTATACTCATGGACTCAAGCAATCCTCCTGCCTTGGCCTCCCAAAGTGTTTGGATTGATTACAGGCACAAACTACCATTCTCAAATACAAATTTAATATTTTTTTTTTAGCTGACATATATGTAAAAGCGTAGGGCCAAAGTTACCCAAACTTTCTTGGTATTTTTTTTTTTTATGACACCCAGGCCAAAGGAAATACTTACTAGCTTCATTTACTAAGTAGTAAGTTCCAGTGAAATTAATAAGTAATTATGTCTTAACGACTTCGCAGCCTTTGAAAAAGTAACATGCACACATACATATATACATAAATTGAAAGAAAAAGTACTTAGAGCTTTATTTATTTTTTTGAGACAGTCTCGCTCTGTCACCTGGACTAGAGTGCTGTGGCATCAGCCTAGCTCACAGCAACCTCACTCCTGGGCTCAAGTATTCCTCCTGCCTCAGCCTCCCTAGTAGCTGGGACTACAGGCACGCGCTACTAGCTGGCTAATTTTTTTCTATTTTTAGTTGCCTGGCTAATTTTTTCTACTTTTTGAGCAGAGATGGAATCTTGCTCTTGCTCTGGCTGGTCTTAAACTCCTGAGCTCAAGCAATCCTCCCACCTCGGCCTCCCAGAATGCTAGGATTACAGGTGTGAGCCACTGTGCCCTGGCCATTTACAGTTTATTTTTAAATAATTTCAATTACTAATGGGATTTGTATACCCGTTGACCAATGCAAAACTTCTCAATGGTTGGAATCAGATTGATTCCCACCATCCTCATTTCCCATTACAGATTGATTTTTCAAATCAAAGCAACCACAGAAAACTTAGCTTTACAAATATATGAAATTATCAAAAGGAATGTTGTTTGATCTAATGTTAAAACTATGAACTACCTAGAGCTGGTAGTTTATACAGTGTCTATTTCCCTCAAAATATAAAATATCCCCTGAAAGTTCACTATGGTACCATGGGGCACCTCTGCACACAGTTTTAGAGCTATAGGATTAGAGTATTATATACATAATATCCTACCTTTTATCATAAAGTGTTTAAGTATTCAAGCTGTATTATTATGTATGTGTTTGTGTGAATGAGAGAGGAAGAGAGAGGGAAAGAGAGAAACCCTACTATTTAAAACCCAAGCTGACTGAAGTCATTTTCCTCTTCTAAGGAACTTGGCCTAATTCATATAAGGAGTGCAAAACATCTATACTAATCTTTTCCTCTGGGTAGAGAGAAGAAAAAAGAGTGAGACACAGTATAAGAATGAGTCTGTTGATATGCAGTGGAATGCCAGAATCTACTTTAGAATAGATCAATAAGAGCTGAACTTCTCTGCATATTAAAGTGAGCAGTGAGGTGAAAGAGAGAGAGGAGGATATGCAATATGGTGGGAGATTGGACCCCCAAGCAGTACAAATGGCCAAGAGTGTGTCTTTTTGTGATTTTTTTTTTTTTTGAGAATAATAAATCTGATACTCTACTTTGTTGTTCCTGGATTATAAACACAAACCATCTTCCAGACCTTCAGTGTAGTGCGCTCTTTGTACATGCCTTGTGTGAGTGGGTTTTTGGTAAAAATCAGAGAGAGCTGGGATTTACCTTTGGATCAGCCCAGAAGAGAGAGTAAAGCGGTGATGCCCAAGTGACATTGAGAACTCTGTGGAGTTAGGCTCTCAAAGCCAGAGTGACCATAACAACAACCAAGTTACCAAGTATGCCCAGAAATCTTGGGGAAGATAGAGGGGGGCGGGCTTGAGAAGAGATGCTGACAGGCTGACTTAGGGCTTGGTAGATCATGAGGAATTGGGCAAAGGGCCACACCTTGGGGGTAGGGGTAAAGAGTCATTTGCTATAAAAACTGGAGCTCTGCTGATAATGTTAATCTAGTGGGCAGAGCTGAGATTAGAGACTAGAGTGTTTGTAGTGAGTCAAAAGACCCAGCAAGTGGAGGGCCAAGGCAGGTGTGTAGACTGAATTCATAGATAGAAATGACATAAATCATGATCTAAGAAAGCAGAACTGTCCAGGTCAGCAGCAGAGATTGTATATCAAATACTTGCCAGAATTAGGAGTGATTACTTCCTCTGGCCAAGCCTAACTATTATTTCATTAGATGAACAATGACACAGAAATTTCAGTACTATAAGAGATCCAGAGACCAGGCAAATAATTATTTTATATTCCAGTTATTCTCTACTCAAGACATTATGATATCCAACACTCCTTCAGGAAAAAACCTCTCTGAAAACTAGGAATAGAATGGAAGTTGCTTAACATGATAAAAGTCATTTATGAAAAAGTCACAGCTACATCATAGTCAATGATGGAAGACTGAAAGCTTTACCCTTAACATCAAGTACAAGACAAGGATGTTTGTTTTCCTTCCTGCTATTCAATATTATAGTGGAAATTGTAGCCAGAGTAATTAGATAAGAAAAAAAAGAAATTCAAGGCATCCACATTGGAAAAAAGAAGTAAAACTATCTCTATTGACTAATGATATGATGCTATACATAGAAAATGCCAAAGAATACACAAGAAAACTACTAGGGCTAATAAAAAAATTCAGAAAGTTATAGTATAGCATCAACTCACAAAAATCAGTTGTGTTTTTACTGCAATATCAATGAACAATCTGGAAAGGAAATTGAGAAAGCAATTCTATTTACAATAGCATCTAAAAGAATAAAAGACACAGAAATGAATTTAACCAAAGAGTAAAAGACTTGGCCGGGCGCGGTGGCTCACGCCTGTAATCCTAGCACTCTGGGAGGCCGAGGCGGGCGGATTGCTCGAGGTCAGGAGTTCAAAACCAGCCTGAGCAAGACCCCCTCTCTACTAAAAATAGAAAGAAATTAATTGGACAATTAAAAATATATATACAAAAAAATTAGCCGGGCATGGTGGCACATGCCTGTAGTCCCAGCTACTTGGGAGGCTGAGACAGGAGGATCGCCTGAGCCCAGGAGTTTGAGGTTGCTGTGAGCTAGGCTGACGCCATGGCACTCACTCTAGCCTGGGCAACAAAGTGAGACTCTGTCTCAAAAAAAAATAAATAAATAAAAAAAAAAAAAAAAAAAGACTTGTACACTGAAAACTAGAAACATTTCTGAAAGAAAGTGAAGAAGACCTAAACAAATAGACAATCTATGTTCATGAATAGAAAGATTTATATGGTTAAATTGTCAATGCTATTCAAAGCTATTTACTGATTCAGTGCAATCCTTATCAAAATTCTAAAAGCCATTTTTGCAGAAATGAGAAAGCCAATCCTCACATTCATTTGGAATTGCAAGGAGCCCTAAATTGCCAAAACAATCTCAAAAAAGAACAAACAAGTACTCACATATCTGATTTAAAAACTTGCCTTAAAATTAAATTTCCATTGAAAATATATTAATATGATAATCAAATTACTATGGTTCTAGTATAAAAATAGATATATACACCAATGGAACAGAATTGAGAGTCTAGAAATAAACCCAACAAACATCTATGGCCAATTGATTTTTGACAAGGGTACCAAGTCCATTCAATGGAGAAAGAACAATCTCTTCAACAGATGGTGTTGGGACAACTAAATTTCCACATGCAAGGGAATGGAGATGGACCCCTACCTCATATACTATCTACAAAAATTAATTAGAAATGTATCAACAATCTAAATAGTAGAACTAAAACTATAAACTTTCAGAGGAAAACTAAAAGGAATAAATCTTCATGACCTCAAATTTGGCAACAGATTCTTAGATATGACACAAAACATATGAGCAACAAAAAAGAAAATAGATATGTTGGACTTCATCAAACAAACACTTTTGTGAATCAAAAGACATTGTCAAGAAAGTGAAAAGACAACCTACATAATGAGAGAAAATATTCGCCAAACATTTATCTGATAAGGGTTTAATATCCAGAATACAGGAAGAACTCCTACAACTCAACAACAAAGGGACAAAGGACTCAATTTTAAAAAATGGGCAAAGGACTTAAATAGACATTTATCTTAAGAAAATACAAAAATAATCAATAAGCACATGAAATGGTGCCTAACATCATTGACATTAAGGAAGTGCAAATAAAAGCCACAATTAAGTACCCATTCACACCTATTAGAATAGCTATAAAAGATATATACACACAGACACACGCAGAAAATTACAAATGTTGGCAAGGATGTGGAGAAATCGGACAACTCATACATCAAAACTAAACACAGAATTATCATATGACTCAGAAATTCCACTCCTAGTACCTAGGTATAGACCCAAAAGAACTGAAAACAGGAACTCATGTGAAAGTTGATGGCAGTAGTATTTACAATAGCTACAAGGGATATAACCCGAGTATCCATCAATAGATGAATGGATAAGCAAAATGTAGTGTGTGTGTGTGTGTGTGTGTGTGTGTGTGTGTGTATATGAATATTATTCAGCTATAAAAACAAATGATCTTCTGATGCATGCTAGAACATGGACAAACCTTGAAAAAAATTTGCTAAGTGAAATAAGCTAGACAGAAAAGGTCAAATTGTTGATTCTATTTATATAAAATATCTAGAATAAGCACATTTAAAGATACAGAAAGTAGAATATAGGTTATCAAACATGGGGTGTTATTGCTTGATGGGTATAGAGTTTCTGTTTGGGATGATGAAAATGTTTTAGAAAATAGTGATGATGGTTGTACCCATTGTAAATGTAATTAATGCCAATAAACTGTATACTTAAAACAGTAGTAGTTGCAAATTGTATGTTATATATATGTTTTACTACAATAAGAATTTTCCAAAAATTTTGGGGCAACATTATTTAGTGAAGCTGAGGGAGCAGATAAGTATTAGAAAAATTAGTGTGTGTTTTAAGGTTTTATAATTCTTAAGATGGGAAAAATCTAAATAAACCACATGATCAAAACCCTCCAAATATTATTATATAGCATTCAGATATCATCACATTAGTTTCAGACTCCTGCTTTCTCCTTCTTCTTCATAAGTCTAAGCATGTCTACATTCTCTAGATTTTAAGTAGTCTGGACTTTCAAAAGCATGGGAGCCACTCTGGTCATTTTTGATTGACAATGATGCCATCCGTTATCTCATTGGTGGGGCTTAATGAACAAGTTTCTCTTAGTTCTTTGGTTGTAACATTAAACTGAAAGCTGAGAAACTTTTGGACAAAGATTTCCCAAAAGAAAGTTGCAAGCCTTATCCTTTTCATGAATTCAGTGATGAGAAAAATTTTTTTCTGAACAAAAAGTGGACATGGAACTTAATAGGACTTCCTTGAGAATATTAACAATCATCATTTATTGTTTTTCCTCAGGAGGGTTTATAAAATGGAGTTTGATCAAAGGTTCTTAGAGCAGATTGTGATGTGGGAAATCTGGTTACCTGGGACTTGGGGCTGGAATGAAGGATATTTGAGGTCAACCAGGTAGGATCTAGGCAATGGGTGCTGGGCAGTGTGTGAGCCTTGTAGGAGTGGGCTGAGCAGCTGGGCCAGAACCCAGACAGCAGGTGCCTGAGCAACAGGTCATTTGCTGGGGGAGACAAGAATGATAAGCAGCAAAGCTAACATTGATAGTCTCTTGTGATGGATATGAATTCTTTTGAATGAAATGGATTTAAAGAAATGATTTAGGCTGGGCGCGGTGGCTCACGCCTGTAATCCTAGCTCTCTGGGAGGCCAAGGCAGGCGGATTGCTCGAGGTCAGGAGTTCAAAACCAGCCTGAGCAAGAGCGAGACCCTGTCTCTACTATAAATAGAAAGAAATTAATTGGCCAACTAATATATATAGAAAAAATTAGCCGGGCACGGTGTCACATGCCAGTAGTCCCAGTTACTCGGGAGGCTGAGGCAGCAGGATTGCTTGAGCCCAGGAGTTTGAGGTTGCTGTGAGCTAGGCTGACGCCACGGCACTCACTCTAGCCTGGGCAACAAAGCAAGACTCTGTCTCAAAAAAAAAAAAAAAAAAAAAAAAAAAGAAATGATTTAAATAATGCTTCCTGCTTGGGGTTGAACATAAACACACTTGAATCTATGGGTGAGGGTAGGGAGACAGCCTGGGCTAAAGGAAAATGGTAAAAGAAGAACCGTAAGTGCTGTTATGTATACAAAAATATATCATCAACGGTAAAGAACTAATCAAATCTCAGTACTCTGGGAGCTCGTGGACGAAGAATTTAAGAGAGATTCTTCAGTGGAAGATTCTGGTCATCTTGGAAGCCCTGCTGGCAAACCAAAGAAGAAAGTAACTTCATGTATCACTATATTACATCAACGTGGTAAGCATTGGGGTCTTAAAAGGAAAAAACAAAGGTTCAAATGGTATGTTTTTAAGCTAGAAAAAAGACTACCTCCCTGATTTTAATTGCAAATTTTTAGGCTCTTTAAAAACAGGTATTTCATTTGCAGTTTCAGGGAAAAAAAAAACTCTCCACAAAATAAAGAAGACGTCCTGTATGACATAACCCAAAATAGATTCGGAGTTGTCCTAGTAAAGAAGGATATTGATTTGGTGTAAATGTCTACTTGCCTTAGTAGCCAAGTGCTAATATTGAGAAGTTACCATATGCTAGGAAATGTTCTAGGTACTTTAAATGTATCAAGTTATTTAATGCTCACTCTGAGCTAGGTGCTGCTATTATCCTCACCCTGGAGGTGAAGAAATTGAAATGTGGAGAGATCAAATAACTTGCCCAAGAGCCCACAGCAAGTCACAGGGTCAATGTTTCAATGCCAGTATCTAGCTCCAGAGTCCACGCTTTTAACCACTGCATTATCGCAACTAACGAGAAAGGCCTCTGTTGGCGCAGAGCAGTGATGCCAAGTCGGGGCTTCTAAAGTGTGACTCAAAAGACATCGGTCTCTAAATATGTTTCATGGCAGAAAAAGGATCCACAGGTGAAATGCTGAACATTATATTTCCATCTTTTTCCCCACTCATTGAAGAGCCATAGCAAGTACTAGTATTAAAGGCTTTGAAAATTTTGTCATAATAAATCTCCTAATAATTGGTTGCACTAACCATAGGATCTTCATTTGTATAATATCTGATTGCTATATCTCAGAGTCAGTACTGTATGAGCTACATTTTGGAAAATACTGCATTAAAATATACAAATCCTATGGTAATAACTGGCATGTTACATAGATACCTGTTGCTAACAGTTTCTCTGACCAATGCAAATCTGAAAGCCTGTTCTTGAGAATCATATGTAGTTAACAGGCCAAATCCATTATTGAGATTTAGTAAAATGGGCCTTAAAGATAAAACCTTACACTGTGCCTCGATCAAGGAAATACTACCCAAATTATATTTTTCTTTTTCCAGGTTTAGAGATCTCTTTTCTATCTGTTTTGATTTTACTTTTCCCACATTCTTCTGGTTTTATGCTGGTCTACATTGGAATTGGTCATTTTCTTATTTTGTGATCTCTTACTAATTGCAGATTACTTTTGGACTCTGTTAACATAATCTTCCAAATTCACTTAAAGGAATATGTCTTTATCAATTGATTTTAATGCAAATTTGTTCTTTCCAATACAGAAAATATGAGAAATAAAATGTCTTTAAATATGTATAAGCATCTTAAGTCTGTGTTCTCTGACATGCTTCAGTGATAGAGGAGGGAGATGGTTAGACTATTCCTTTTTGGCTAAAAGAGTAATTTCTGAATTGGTTGTGACCTAAAAATGGATTTCCCCCAAAGGCTAAACACACGAGCCCTGTGAAACATCCCATCCTCTGCCTCCCAACCCTTTGAACATCCTTTTGCCCAATTTTTCAGGATCTGGTCCCTTTAAACCACTTTCTTCTGCATTTTATAGTCTTTACACTGTTTTCCATAAGACTGATACTACTATTAGGTAACACATGGTAGTTTAAAAACATTATGTGATTATGTGATAATATTCTCTCTCCACTAATGTCCTGACAGTGTTATGAACATCGAAACCATTACTTCTTTATAAAAATGAATTTAAGAGATACAATTTCCATGAGTGAACATAAAATGATGACAGAGACCACAAGCCACAGAAATAAATCAGTCTTATTGTCTCATAGTCATATCACAAGTGAATTTTCTGTTTGGGGATGGCAGGAGTTTGGAGGAATATAAATACCTCTCTAATTTTTTTTAATCTACTATGTTCACCTGTGTGGGCATAGTCTTTTTTGATGTGAGGAATAAGGGTATATTTCTTGCCCTGCCATAGCCCACGCTGGAATTTCCTGTGGACCAGTTACAGATTGTGTGTTTGTGTATATGTGTTTATAAAATGAAAATTTTGAAGGTAAAATAGTAAGAAATATCACCTGTAATCCCACTACCACAAAGAAAAAACCACTATGAATACTTCAGTGACTCTGCTTGCAATATTTTTTTCTATCACGTCTTGACCAGCATTTGGTATAGCATTAAGTTTTTTGTTGCTGTTGTTAATGTGACAGGTAAAACCTTTTCTCCCTTAAATTCCATTTCTTTAATTATAATTGAGCCTGAATATTTCCAATACACAAGTTACTAGCTCTGTTTCTCCTTTTTTCATGTTTCTGGCCCATTTATAATTTTTTTTGCATGTTCGTTTATAAAATTTTGGTTCACTTAACCATTAAAAACAGACTGTGTTTGAATCTTGGTTTCACTAATCACTAACTGTGTGTTTTGGGCAGCTTACTTAAACTTTCTGCTTTTCTAGTTTCTCATCTATGAAGTGAGGTTAATAGCATCTACTTTACAAGGCTCTTATGAACATTAAATGAGTTAATGTATGTAAAGCACAGTGCCTGGCTGCAGCAGACACAACATTATGTGTTCACTATCCATTTCATTTTCCTTGGCATGGAGCTAAGCTGTATTTCCCTGCTCCCTAAAAATCCAGGTAAGGCTATCTGCCTATGTCTCAGCAACAGAATGTAAATAGAAGTGATACATCACTTGCAAGCTGTGGGAAGTAAGAGTCTTCTTTATTCCAGCCACACTGCTAGAAGTGAACAACTCTTGAGATGGCAGAATGGCAGGATGGAATGAAAGTGTTTCCCTAAATCATCATTGAAGGAAAGCCACAAAGAAAAGCCACCTGAGCTATATCTGATTCTATTGATATCAGATATTTTTTATTAAGCAACTGAGATTTGAAAGTTTCCTAATTATAGCAGCTGGAGTTATTTACCCTGCAATACATTTGCACATGGCAAACACCTAAGGAATAGAAGCTATTACCATTATTATTATTATTCACAATAAAAAAGGATGACCAATGTCAGCTTTAGACTCAAATCATACTTAAATTCATTGGCCAGATAGATTAAAACAATTTCCTTTTAACTCTGAAACCTTGTCTCCTTACCCTATTAAGAAAAGCATTCTATATCCTTAGGAGGCTGTATTCACAGGAACTATGAAGGAGTACAGTAAGTATTTTACATTTTATTATAATCAGTTTCGTTTTTTTAAAGTCTTCATCTAACCTGTGCTCCTTAAAGCCACTGGTTCTTATTCATCTGAATAATTGCTTTTATGAAAATGAAATTAATACAATATGTTGGTTGAAGGTACTGGTTAGTAATATTTGACCTATAGTCATAATATGTTTGATCATAATTTTGGGTATTTGTAGACTAACCAACTTAAGTGCATGGACATGTGATCCTATTGAAGTATTGCAATTTATTCACAGACAAATGAGTGGGTATAAGATGCTTAAAGTAGTATATTAGGTAAAAAATTTAATCTCATTTTTAAAAACTCCACATATTCCATGTATATATTTCTGGGAATGAGAAATAATTTCAAAGTACTCTGACATGAAGTATTTTAACATTTTTAAAAAACATTTTCATTAAGAATCTATTCTGTGGCCAGCATTTTATAAATCTGACAGTACCCAGCTGAGGTGAATGGAAGGCAGCAGAGGGCAAAGGAAAGTGCTGGATGATTCTTGGTTGAATTATTTGTGTTCCTTCATGGTGAGAGCTCTGGGGGAATTCTCTCACTTTTCCTCCAATCCTCCAGTTTCTTCCCTTCTCATCTGATCTTCCTTTTCCTCTTGCCCAGATTTTTCACAATGGTAAAATGGCCCAAAGGGCTTTGCTGTGTAATTAGGTGTTAGGAAGCTGAAATCTTAATTGTTTCCTTTCCCTGTATTTATTTGAGTGTGGGCATGACTAACTAACTATGAAAATGGGAGTGAGGAGGACATCTTGTCAGCAAAGGAGGCATATTTGGGGTTGATGGCTTTTCTACTCACAAAAAAGGGCATATAATAAACCTTAATATGAGACACCAGGCACAAGTACTAAGCACAATTAGTAAATGGGTAATTATATTTTCATATTATTATCTCATTTGACCCCCATAGCAGTCTTTCCTGTGAGATGGGGGTGGGGGGACAATATAATGTTCCTTTTTTTTTTGAGACAGAGTTTTTCACTCTGTTGCCCAGGGTAGAGTGCCATGGCATCAACTTAACTCACAGCCACCTCAAACTCCTGGACTTAAGTGATCCGCCTGCCTCAGCCTCCCGAGTAGCTGGGACTACAGGAATATGCCACCATGCCTGGCTAATTTTTTTCTATATATATTTAGTTGGCCAATTAATTTCTTTCTATTTTTAGTAGAGACGGGGTCTCACTCTTGATCAGGCTGGTTTCAAACTCCTGACCTTGAGCCATCCTCCCTCCTCGGCCTTCCAGAGTGCTAGGATTACAGGCGTGAGCCACCACACCCAGCCCTATTATGTTCCTTTTATTGAAGAGAATACAAACGCAGAGATGGCAAGATGGTAATAAGAACTAGTATGTTCATTCTGGTTAAACCTGAATCTACTACACCATGCTAATATTCCAAAAAGTATAGATAACATACCATGGCCAAGTGCCTTAACTGCTGTGTTGACCTCGGGCAAGTTACTTAATCCTTCTGTGCCTCAGTTTCCTCATCTATAAGGTGGGGATAATATAATATTACTGACTTTATAGAGCTATTGGAGAATTAGGTGAGTTAACATATAGAGTCCTGAGAACAGTTACTGGGACATAGTATGATAAAAAAGCATAAACTATTATAATGTGGTAATAATAATTATTCATATTATTCTTAATTAATAAGTGGAAGAATTTGGTTTCAAAAAAAGTCTTATAACTTCAAAACCAGTGCTCTTTTAATGGTAGTGCAGCTGTCTCAGATGATCTCACTATTCCCCAAAAGTCAATTAGGTATCATATGGTACCACAGAATAAAACTAGCATTATATATTATATCAATAGCATTAATTTAGTGCTAAAATGCTAAACAGCTATTTAAATATCATAAGCATACACTAAAGTATGTAGTATTTTTATTTACCTTTAAAGATTCACATGTAGTAAAAATCACTCTCTTAGTTTACTTCTGAGTAGAATTTCATGTGAATATTCTAGAAGAAATTTTTCTAACCTTAGAAGCCAACATAAACACATCTTGATTCACGGATTTAAAAGATACTCTGTAACTTGGATAATAATTCTTATTCATTGATTTATTCACACAAGAAGTATTTACTGAGTTCTTCCTACATTGATAGCATTATGCAGCTCTCTATGAAGAGGAGGAAGAAGTGTCCCTAAGTTTCCCACCCCTCAAAATAAGAAAATATAATAATTTTGCTTTACATTTCCATCTCAGTGCTACCAGATAAACCAGAAGAGGAAAATAATAGGGTTTTTTTTTCCTAAATTCATTTTAAAAGAGGATGTGAAAAGGTTGATAGCGTTAGTGCTTCTCTAATTAGCATGTATTAAAACAACAACAAAATAGTATCCTTTCTCCTACAAAACCTACAACTCAGTTTAATTCTTCAAATATTCACTATAGACACAGCACATCAATGAGCAAGGGTATTCAAATGATATGTATTCAGAGAGAGGTAACGATGAGGTGGGGGAATCGATAATAGCTTTATAAAGGAGGTAGCATGTAAACAGGGTCTTGAAAAGCAGGTAGAATTTTGACAAGTGCTGTTGTTGCAGCGAGTGGGAAAGTTTACTATGCTAGAGAGCTGCTGCACTGTCAGATGTGGTAGCCACTAGCCACGTGTCACTATTTAAATCCAAATTTAAATTAGTTAAGCAGACAAAATTTAAAATTTGGTTCCTCAGTCACACTAGTCACATTTCCAATGCTGTATGGCCGCATGTGGCTAGTGGCTATGGTAGTGGACAGCACAGCGCAGAACATTTCCATCAGAACAGAAAGTTCTATTGGACGGTGCTGCTATGGAAGCAATGGGAATGAAGAAAGGTCAGGAGGTGGAAACAATGAATTATCCAAATCTCTGTTCAAGCCCTTGGAGAAAATACCAGAAATAATAATATATCCACGTATTTCCTTTGCAAATCTAAATTGGAGATACATGCATATGTAAGGATCAATGACTCAATTGTTTCACTGGCTGGTCTGGTTCAATAATCATGCTGAGTTCATACTATAAATCAATAATGAAGACATAAGACTTAACAGGCCTATCTAATTGCTCCATCTATCTGAGCATGCAGATCACAGTGGCTGAACGCCAGGCCCTAGGGCACAGCCAAGTGTGGGTGCTGCTGTTTCTTCTGGCAGGGACCTGTGGTCTGACAGGGTCCACGCTGAATGACTTGGGGTTGTCACAGCTCGCTAACAGCATGTTCAGCATTAAATTATTTACTTCTTTAGATATAGTGGCAGCATGCATTGCAAAACCTAAAAGGTAGTTGGAGATTTAGGGAAACTAAATTCTGAGAAACAAGTCCTGTTATATGAATATGGATGGATGAAACGATGTGTAACCGCAGTCATTGATAAACTTGTGAAATGCAGACTTCATCATTTTGATAAGAGCTGCTATCTTTTTTTTCCAGAAGGGTGGTTTGTCTCAACCACCTAAGCTATAGTGGTGTTTTTATAGAGTCAGCCAGGCGAAGGTTTCACTTACCTTAGGATCCAAACTGACTGAGTTGATTAGGGCCAGGGACTCTAAAACATATGCCTTCATTGGTTAAAAAAATTTAGAAAGTCAGATCATCTGGGGAAATCAAAGCCAACTCGGAATATGCTGAACCTATATTTTTTGGTTGGATGATTCCTCTGTTCCTCTGTTAATTCTAAACTCAATCATTGCTTACAACTTGGCATTAAGTCCTTTAAAATATTATTCAATAAAAATTGATTTTTAATGTGACTTTTAATGGTATTTTTGTGGATACTATCATTAGGCATTTTATTTATACATGCTCATTGGACAACAAATAATTGTCTGCTCTTAAAAGAACTTAAGAGTACCAAGAAAAGGTAGTGAAGCAAGCAGTGAGATATTAACTGTAAATTACTTTTTAAAAGTACGATATACCATTTGGATAATTTATATTGCATATATATTAACATTATTTTTTTAATGAAGAGATCTTATAGAACCATATTCTTCCCCTCCAAAGCCTGCCATTCAGAAGTGTCATCTAAGCATCTTTATAGCTCCCTAATGCCATGGACTGGTGTATAAGAGAGAAAGGAACTGCTAAGCCATGAAAAGTATTTTTGTAATTCTAGTAACATGAACAACTGTTTTCCTGTAATGCTAACCAATGAAATACCAAGAACAAAAATGAAAAAAAATCCTGCATACTAGGAAAACATAGAGTAATACAGATTTAATATTTTTAAGTTTATCAGATTTTTTAAACAACCTCTTCCAAATGAATTTGTCAGATATTTTAAAGAATGTCTTATAATGCTACTTGTTTTTCATTTATTTGATGTTTTTCAACTTTACATTTGCTTGGGACTGTTCCCTCAATAAACTCAGCATTTTTAAAAGATTGAAGGAGAGATCTTTTTTCTTTTCTGAACACAGTCAAATGAGGAAAAAATTAATTTCAGTTTTCTTTATTTTCAGATTGTCCCTATGTTCCATAAATGGGAAAGCATACCGATGACTCAGTCATTTATAGTGTTATTTTGCTGGTTCATGCTACCTCAGCGGAAAGTAACAGTCTAATTCTTTTTCCTTGCATGATAAAAATCTATTACATTTATTGGCAAACCTACCAATCTACAGGCACTTATTTATTTTAGGATAATCTGGGTCCTGAAACACTATTTATGACATGTACCTTTAACTGGATTGCAAGAACAGAATACACACAAGTCATTTTTTTTTCCCAGTTTCATAATTTTGGCATTCATACATTATTTAGACAAGCTTAGGCTGCCTTTGCTTGGCTATGATAGATATTTTAGAATATCTCTGACTCATGAATATAAATAGTTGTGCAAAATAAATTTTATAAAACCAGAGCTGGTGACAAAAATCACCTAGAGATCAACAACTCTGAAAGAATCTAGTGTCACATTCCTTAGAATGTCAGATTAAACTAACATGTGCCAGTCAATATTGCTACACTGCGACCCTTGATGCCTCCTAAGCAAAACTATTAAGTCCAACATTCTCTCCTGTAAGCACTTATCTGTAAGGATGGCTAACATGTCCTCTGAAGCAGATATTGAAACTGATTGGACAATAGGTAGATACCAGACAGGGGCCTGGGGGCGACCTCCAGAAATAGGGGGAGAAAATCTTAATCTGCAACACAATGCCGTTCTCTTGAAACCCTATCATTTTCACTTCCCATGTGTCTGCTGCCTGACTGTGAATGGATTTGAAAAGGAATGGTTAGTGCTGAAAATTGGATCAGAGCTAACATTCTCTCATTTTTATCAGCAGCTGCCAAAGGTCATCTGACATAATAGCTGATGAATTCAAGCCCAGTGGATTTCATTTGCAATTTTCAATTTACTGAGGCCTCCAAACCCCACGGTGATAAAAGCTTCCCCTATCGTGGCCTGTCACAAACATCAAGAAACTGCACAAACCCACAAGAAAGAAAAAAGAGAAAGCTGTGCATCATCACAGCTACAGATAAGGAGAACAGGAAGAAATGGTATCATGCAGGAAGGTGGGGAGCAGCCTGTGTGGCTAGTTCTCCAAATGCCAATTGAAAGGAAAACAAGCAAATAACTTGAAGAACAAGCAAATAACCTCCATAGAATAACATTATGTTTCTCTGGAGCTTTTGTGTGAAAATTGTCTTCTAATCTCTTACTTGACATGCTCCCAAACAAAAATGTGAGTGCAAATATGAAAATAAATAAATGAATAAATAATAATCCTTGCTTATTTGGCCATTGGAAAGCATGCTCTCTATGCTGTATTTACCATGGTTTTACTTTACAAAATGCATGCTGCTAGAGGAAATTTTATCATGGAAATGTAGGTGGGCACTAAGACATCATTTGTTTTATTGCACAGAAATGGTGGATCTTTTGATTGATTTGCCAGGGCAGTCAAAGGAATGACATAGCAACTACTTGTAAGTAGATCTAGATACAGTGAGGATCAAAGATGCATTAGCAAGAGGAAGAAAGCCACTTTTTCCCCTTGTCAAGCTATTTACAATGAACTTACGCAGGATCCTATTCCCAGCAATTGTTCAAATTGAGAAAACCATATGCATGTTTCTTGGAGAACAGCAAATTTGCAAACTGAGCAGGTCACCTTCATCCTATTCCACTACGATAGCCCAGAAAAATAGAAAGCAAAGAGATAACCACTATTTGAGGTGTAACTGCTGAGAGAATTTAATTTCTGGATGTCTGGATCCCATTTCTACCAAATAGATTCAGGAAGGCTTATGAAATTGGTCTGATAGACCAAGAAGACTTGGCAGTGGGCATCCAGCAACTTGCCTAATGGCACAATTTCTCATGACACTTGAAAAGGAAACATGAGAATGATGTCAACAGGACCAGGATATTTAACATCATTTGTGTATTGGTAACTATGAGAAAATCACAATTTGGAATGGAAAAGAGAATAATTCCTGCTTGAACTGATGGGGTTGTGAGGAGATTGCCTATTGTTGAGTTATTTTTTAAATTGTCACAGCAAACAATAAAGATATAGGTTATTTATCATAACTGAATCCTCAGTTCTTCGAACTAACCTGATTCTTAGGGCTTTCTTTTAGCAAAAAATTTAATGATCTTTTAATTCTTCAAAATCTCAAGATAGATAATAGTTTCCTCAGTAGCTGAAGATGACAGGAATTAACATTTTGAAATAAGAGAAATAAAACTTTATTCTAAAGCTGTAGAAAATGTGGAAAGTAATGATATTTTAGCATTTTAGTGTTTTTTTCTTGTACACAATACTGTGAAGATGCCATTTTTCAAAGGTTGCCTTTGCCCCACCCTTTTTTTTAGTTTCTCTAGATTCAAAGACAACTCTCTATAATTTGCAGTTTCTATGGGTTCTCTTTGAATTGTTAGCATAATACTGAGACCCCAGTGGTAGTAAAAGACTATTTAAAGGAATCTTAATTTAATCAGTCTTCTAAAAAATACATACAATTTGGTGAGGGTTTTTCATTATCACTGTTCTTCTATGGCAGTGATATAAGGCAAGCTATACCAATTGGCCTGCAGTTACATAGCAAAAAGGTTAATCTCTTTTATGTTCCTTTTATTAGAAAGGCAGATCTGAATCTTCAGGGCAGAGTCCTAAATTGTTCTTGTGGACTGATTGGTTCACAGAGACTATTCCCCCTCATGCCCTGTGGCTAATTATATTCAGTCAGGTCAGACCATTCACTGTAGTTTGAAATGCTCTATTGCATTTCCCATTTCGTTAATTAATTCTTTCATTCCTTCATGCAGCATTTATTTGGCACCTACTAAGCACAGGTATGTTGAGAACTATGAATAAGATAAGACTTTCCTTTCTTTCAAGTGATTTACAAAAGACAGGGGTAAAGAATGTTTAAAATCTACTTTCCTTTTTCTCCGCAGAATTGAATTTATGTCATATAGCTATTAAAACTTTAAAAAAATAAAAAGCTTCTCCTAAGAATTTGGGCAATGGAATGATACCTTTGATATCCGGACAGCATCTTATTTTGAGTGAAAGTTGTGTTTCTCATTATTTGTACATATGTACAAATAATGTAATATGTACATCACTAAATAATATGTAATGTAATACGTACATCACTAAATCTTTTTTTTGCCAAATCTACATACAATCTATCCTTATTCACTAAATACTTTTCTTCAACTGAACTTATCTTTTTAAAATTAAATAAATTCAGTGAGGAAGGGTCATTATATATCCTACCACAAATGGAAAGCCTATATCAAAAGCCATGAATAAAAAAATCATAAATATAAATGTAGAATTATTATTATATAAGTCTGTGCACTACCCACATCTTCTCATGTTTTATTAGTGGTAAAAGTACCACTCTTTGGAAAACACTGGTTTTGTGCATGGTACTGATGAAGACTAGTGCTACAGATTTGACCTCCATAAGAATGGAAGCTTTATAAGGACATGTACTTTGTTTTCTTGCTGTAGTCTCAGGACATAGAAGAGTGCCTAACAAATATTAGATACTAAAAAATACTGTTTTTTCTTTTTCATAGAGATAGAGTCTCTCTTTGTCACCCAGGCTGGAGTACAGTGGCACAATCATAGCTCACTGCAGCCTCAAACTCCTGGCCTCAAGTGATTCTCCCACCTCAGCCTCCTGAGTAGCTGGGATTCCAGGTTCATGCTACCACCCCTGGCTAATTTTTAAAAATTAAATGGGATTTCACTATGTTGCCCAGGCTGGTCTTGAACTCCTGAGCTCCTACCTCATCCTACCAAAGCACTGGGATTACAGGCATGACCACTGTGCCTAGCCAAAAATACTTAAAAAAAAAATAAACAAGAGCCAGTTAGCTTCTGAAAGATCAACCTGTATTTTCCCTATAGTAGTACTCATTGTATGTTATCATAATTACTTATTTAATGTTTCTCTTAATCATTGGACAAGTTAAAGCTTTGTTTTACTTGTTCACCACATTATATTAGTTCCTAGAGCAATGTTGGGAACATAGTAGATGCTCAATAAATATTCATTGGATGAAGGGACTTGCTATTCCAAGGGCACATAGTTTCTATAACCTCATTGATCATTTTTATTAGAGGAGTTCAATTGGTCAACATTGGCTTAAAGCTATTCAGCGACTGGCATGTTTTAAGAAAACTTTCTTGAATAAATGAATGAACATTTTTGTGGCACCAGAAAAAGAGAGTAACTCCATTTATGAAAGACAGAACTTGAAAGGAGAATAGACAATCCTTTTTCAATGCTTAAATGTAGTGGCAGTTCTTAACTCTTGAATAAGTCACCCCTGGCCAGGCTTTCTTACAATTTCACAAATTAGATTGCACTGGAATTTATGTGTTTATAGAAAACTGACAAATATTGAGGTAATTGAGCAAATTACACCAAATGGTACCTGCTAGTGATCTGATGGTATATTTTTATTTAAATTGTTTTTATGAATTCCTTGATTCAGTTAAGAATCAAACATCCTAACTAGACAAGTGATATTTATAAAATCTGAGTTCATGTTTTTCAATTACAAAGACATCCATAAGAAAAAATAATGAAGAATTAGCTACATTTCTCTGGTCCCCACCTCCAAAAGAGTGTTGTCAATCACTGCCCTAAACATAAGCATTTGCAGGTTTTGAATGCTTTGAACTAGAAAACAACTATTTTAGAGGATAATTAAAGGGTGTTACAACTGATTGAGCTGGTGTAGAATCAGAAATTGTTGGGATTAGAATGGACATATAGGTCACAACACTTTTCTTTTGTAATATTTTCTAACGGTTGAATGATTCTTTAGTTGAAAATCAAGCCTTGAACTAAGGTATCACAAATGGGTTGATAAGGTATGAATTGAAAATCAAACATTGGGAGAACTGTTCTTATCATCTGAGAAATCACACTCAACTTAAACTAAGGAATGATTTCTTTAATAGCATAATCCTTTTCCATAAATTTGCTGTATTTCATAACCAGTTTCATTTGAGCAAATCAGCACTTATCTAATCTGTGCTACATGGTATAAGGTTCAGTAAGATATCAATAGGTATTCTGTTGAAAAGAAATTAGGGAGGAAAAGTCTAGGAAATTTTGAGTTGAACAGATTTTAAAAGTATTCCCCCTACCCTTCAGAATATGGCAATATATATTGTGACCAATCAAATTACAAACAATAATTTTACAAACATTTGGGTACACACTACTCAATTCTATTCAGTCAACATTTCTCATTTTAAAAAATATTTCTCATTTTTATAAGATCTTGTAAGAAGTCATAAAGTATTATATTTAAATTTCCCTGTATACCTCTTCCCAATCCTATTCTCTTTTTACTCTTTTCAAAGACAATCAACATTCTGAATGATACATTTCCACACATATTATCACAGAATACATTTGTATAGTGTTGCATGTTTTAAAAGTTACAATAAATTATGTAATGCTATATAATACTGCTGCAATTTTTCACTGAAAATTACATTTTGAAATATATTTATGTTGATATATGTAGGATGAGTTCATGTGATATATGAATATATCACATTTTATTTATTTATTCCACTACTTTTGAAAGTTTGTTTTCAATTCTTTGGTAATATAAACAATGAGGCAATGAGCATTTTTAAACCCCTCTTCTTGGTTCCAAGATGTTTTTCTTCCCTCTTGTTGTGCTGCTCATTGGGTGCACTCTTGTACACCCACTGGAGCTCAATCCTAGTGAATTCCAGACACCCCATCTTCCCAACCCTGTTGTGAGAGTGGCTTCCAGCAAGTGTAGCAGCCGCCCTAGTGGGGAGGTTCCGGGTGAGTTCCACAGGCGCTTCAACTAGCTTCCCAGAGAGCTCAGGAGCAATTGTTACGTGAAACCTCCTAGCGTGGTCCATGAGTACCCTACCCCCGCAAGCTCATGGATAGCCTCATCCATCCATTCATCAGCTTGCCATCTGGGAACCAGCCTTGGCAGAGAACAACTCAGCAGTCCTGTTCTCCATCCAACACAACTACATCTTTTCCAACAAAGTCTGAATCCCTGTCTTGGGAAAGTCCTGCCCTCACCCTTACAAGTTTGTTATTTTCTTGGATACTTTCCCTCCTCTCTGAGGGCATTCCTTAGAGTCCATTTTTATTCCCTCTAGTAGTTAATCCTCTGGAAATAGTTAATAATTCTTTATACTAATCTTCTTATTGTATAGTTTATGTTTCCTGAATGTACCCCAACTGTTACAGGTAGCTTTTCCTCTTTTTCTATTCTTTAAAACAGTTTGTACAGAACAGAGTTTATTCATTAAAGATTTGGCAAACCTAGCCTTTATAATTGCTCTCTCTCTCTCTCTCTCTTCCTGTCTCTCTCTCTTTCATCTCCCTCTTCCTCTGCCTGCCCCTCTCCTTTCTTGTCTTTCCCTCTCTCTCTCTCTCCTTTTCTTTCCTGGTTTGAGATGGAAATAGAGAATTTTGAAATATATTAATTTCCTTAATGGTTATTAATTAATTAATTTATTAAGAGTTTCTATGGCTTCATGAGTCAATTTAGTAATTTATATTTTTCTAGAAAAACTTTCACTTCATCTAAATTTTCAATAAAATGAGTCTCAAGTTGTTTTTAGCATTTATTATTAAAAAATTCTTTACCACATCTGTAATTATGATTCCTTTTCATTCCTAATGTTATTTGTGCCTGTGCATCTTCTCTCTTTTATTACTGATATTTTCCTCCCAGTTGTATTAGGGGCTAATTGGCAAATAAAAATTGTATACATTTTAGGTGTATACATGATGACTTGATCTATGTATACAATGTGAAATGATTGAAATGATTACCACAATCAAGCTAATTGACATGATTAATGATATTTCTTCTGTTGTACCTTTGTTGAATTTACTCTATTGTTCTTTTTCTAGCTTCTTGATCTCTCAACACACATATTTTCAGACATTCTAAATATTTTGATATTTATAGGGAATTTATGCTTTAAATCAAAATATTTAGGGTTATATTTTAAAGTTTTCCAATATATATATATATTCTTTCTAACTTAATCCTTTATGGTCAGAGACATATAACATATCTATTTTATGGAATTTTTTGATTTTCACTTTGTGACCTAGTTAATGGACAATCATTATAAATGTTCCATGCCCATGAACATTATTTTATTTACTGGCTGCTGTGCCTTCAAACTTTTTCTATTATTGTAATGTTTTGTCTGGTTGATCTATATATTTCTGAAATAAATGTATTAAAATATCACTCTTTAGGAAGGTGGGTTTGCCAATTTTTACTTGTAATTTTAAATTTTTTTGCTTGAAATATTTTGAAGCTATGGTGCTAGGTACATACAAATTCATAATTGTAATGTCTTTTTGAAGGTTTTCGCCTTTTATTAATACATGTAATGCTGCTCTTTATCATTATTAATGGCTTTTAGTTGAAATTGTATTTTATCTTACCAGATTTCTTCTGATGAGTTTTTCCCTCAGGGGAGCCAGATCATGTAGGGCCTTGTAGGTTTTAAAGAATTTTTAGCTTTTTATTTTAGTGAAATAGGAAGCCATTAGAGGATTTTAAGCAAAAGAATGACACAATATAACACATGTTCAAAAGGGTCACTCTGACTGCTGTGTGAATAGAAAGAAGTAGGCTATTTAGGACCAACCTTCCTGCTAAGAGCAATTAGTTATGCAGGACTAAATTTATTTTTTAGATCTAGCAAAAAATCTTTAAAAATCCTCAAGAAAGTGGTGATATGTGGGTCCAGTATTTAGGGAAAGAAGAAACTTAGAGAACTGAGTCTAGCATTTGTGTGGCTTTCCCCATCAAGGTTTTTGCTAATTCTGAAAGTATTGCGAAGAAGGTGAGAAGCTGTGTAAAGCTTTCAGACTCTTAGAGCCCACCGAAGAGGCTAGGCCTTGGTAATAATCCAAGCCTTTGGTTTGTGAACCAGAAGGTCCATGTTAGGGGAGTAAAGTTAACCTAGAAATAGACTATACCTTGCAAGAAGTAAAGCCAAGCTTTGAATAAATTCATTTCTCAGTTGGATTAAGATGACCTGAGATTGGAAGTGGTCCTAGCCTAGCTTATTGCCATAAACAAAAGTAAATCCTTTCTAGAAAAAGATAATATAATCAAAGCCTCAAAATATCTTTAAAATAGTAATGAAGGAAATGAGAATATATGCCATGACAAAGAAAAAAGTAGATATTAGAAATAAATACACAAGACACATGGATAACAAAGTCATCAGACATAAATTTAACTGTTTCCTATGTCCAAGGAATTAAGTGGCAGGATGGGTAATTTCAACAGGAAATTGAAAACTACAAAAAAAGAATCAAATTAAAATTCTAGAAATAAAAAATATAATTGGGTTTATATTCCGATTAGACATAGCCTAAGAAGAAATTTATAAAATGGAGGACAATTCAAGAAAAAATATTGGACAAGCATGGAGATCCAAAATAATAGAAAATACACAAAAGAACATAAAAGGCATATCAGATATATTTGAAGAAGAGAAAGTAGAGAGGAAATAGGTAAGAAGCAATATTTGAGGAGATAATGGTGAAAAATTCCTAAGCCATTTAAAGATATCAAACCATATTTTAAAGAAGCATGATGAACCCTACATAGAACAACTACAAAGACAATGACCCCTAAGCACATAATAGGGCAACAACTGAAAACCAAAGTCAAGGAGAAATCATAAAAGCAGAAAAAAATTACCTTCAAAGAAGCAAGAACAAGATGGTTGTTTTTCAAAAATGAAATCCAGAGCACAAAGGAATTATGTTTTCAAGGCACTGAAAGAACATAAATATCAACCCAGAATTCTATACTCATTGAGAATATCTTTTTTTCTTTTTTTTTTCTTTTTATTTTGGCATATATGGGGGTACAGATTTCAAGGTCTATCATTGAGAATATCTTTAAAAAATGAAGCCATTGTCAGACAAATAAAACTATCAGCATACTTATGCATTTCACAATAATAAAAGTTTCAATCTACCAAAAAAATAAATAAATAAAAAATCTGACTTTGTATGCATGTAATGACAAGTCCTTAAAATATATATAAGGCAAAAAATTGACATGATTAAAAGAAGATATGGACAAATCCACAATCATGATGGAAAATTTTAACACACCTCTCCCAATAATTAATAGAATAAGCAGACAAAAATGATATGAATATAGAAGATTTGAACAACACAATTAAAAAAGTGGATACTTCATTCACAAACTACTTTCTTTTTAAGTGCACATGAAACATTTATCCAAATTGGTATGTATTAAACTATAAAGCAAGTCACAATACATTTCAAAAGATTAAAATATTTCAGGAGTTTTCTCTGATTATGGTAGAAATGTAACAGGTATCAATAACAACAACAATGTTAAAAATTCACAATGGTTAGGACTTAAACAATAAACTACTAAATATACAAGAGGGTCAAAGAAGAAATCACTCTGGAAATTAGAAAATATTGTAATTAAGTGATAAAAAAATCACTACAGCCAAAGTTGTGGACTGCAGCTGAAGCTATTCTTTGAGGGAAATTTAGAGCCATAATACATATATTAGAAAAGAGTAAAGATTAAAAGTAAGTATTTAAGTGTCTGTCTCAAGAATCTAGAAAGGAAAAGCAAATTAAATCTATAGACGGTAAGATTGATGAAGAAAAAAAGACATGGCACATATAATCACTATCAAGACAACACTATAGATCTCATAGACATAAAAATGATAATTAAAAGATATTATGGGCCGGGCGCTGTGGCTCACGCCTGTAATCCTAGCTCTTGGGAGGCCGAGGCGGGTGGATTGCTCAAGGTCAGGAGTTCAAAACCAGCCTGAGCAAGAGCGAGACCCCGTCTCTACTATAAATAGAAAGAAATTAATTGGCCAACTGATATATATATAAAAAATTAGCCGGGCATGGTGGCACATGCCTGTAGTCCCAGCTACTCGGGAGGCTGAGGCAGAAGGATCACTCAAGCCCAGGAGTTTGAGGTTGCTGTGAGCTAGGCTGACGCCACGGCACTCACTCTAGCCTGGACAACAAAGCGAGACTCTGTCTCAAAAAAAAAAAGATATTATGGACAATATTATGTAATATATATACAAATTTAGATCAAATGTGCAGTCTTAGGAAAATATAACTGACCAAGAGGAATAAAAAAATGTAAATAATATCATATATATTAGTAAAACTGGATTTGTAGTTTGAAACTCCAGGTTTAGATGGCTTCGTTAATGAATTATATCATATTTTAAAGCAAGGAATAAACTCAAAATTACAAAAACTCCTCCTAAAGGAAAAGAAACCAGAATAGCCTTGATAGCAAAACTTAATATCAATATTATTTTAAAATAAAATTACAGAGCAATTTCTCTCTTTCATACCCCCTTCTCTCTTTCTCAAGAAGATAAATACAACTTTAAACAAAATATTAGGAGACGAAATTTAGCAATGTATAAAAAGGATAATATACCATGACTAAATTGAGCTTATTCCAGTAATGCGAGGTTGGCTTAACAATTAAAAATCAAGGCCGGGCGCGGTGGCTCACGCCTGTAATCCTAGCTCTCTAGGAGGCCGAGGTGGGCGGATTGCTCAAGGTCAGGAGTTCGAAACCAGCCTGAGCAAGAGCGAGACCCCGTCTCTACTATAAATAGAAAGAAATTAATTGGCCAAATAATATATATAGAAAAAATTAGCCGGGCATGGTGGCGCATGCCTGTAGTCCCAGCCACTTGGGAGGCTGAGGCAGAAGGATTGCTTGAGCCCAGGAGTTTGAGGTTGCTGTGAGCTAGGCTGATGCCACGGCACTCATTCTAGCCTAGGCAACAAAGCGAGACTCTGTCTCAAAAAAAAAAAAAAAAAAAAAAAAAAAAAAAAAAAATAAAAATCATTTGTTTTAAATAATCACATTAATGAATAGAAAAATCATGGGATCATTTCAATAGGTTGCAGAAGTAGCAGTTGCTAAAATTCAACACTCATTCCTGTTAAAAATTCATAACAAACCAAGAATAGGAGGTGTTACAGATGAAATGTTTGCAATCTTCCAAAATTAATATTCTGAAGTCCTAATTTCAGGTGTTGGTATTTGGAGATGAGGCCTTTGGGAGGTAATAAGTTAGATGAGGTTATGAGGGTAGAGCCTTGATGATGGTATTAGTATCCCTTTACAAAGAGACATCAGAGAGCTTGCTCTCTTTCTCCCCATGCACATACCATGGAAAGGCCTTGTGACGATGCAGCAAGATGGCTGTCTGCAAGCCAGGAAGAGAGTTTTCACCAAGAACCTGACCATGCTGGCACCCTGATTTCAGACTTCCAGCCTCCAGAACTGTGGGAAAATAAATTTCTGTCGTTTAAGGCACCCAGACTGTGAACTGGGAACTTCCTTAAACTGATAAGGGACATCTACAAAAAAACATACAGCAAGTATGATAATGAATGGTGAAATTTTGAAAAACTCCTTTAAAATGTGGAATGAGATATGGGTACCCTATATTACTATTATTCAGAATTGTAATGGGGGGGTCCTAGGCAATGCAATAAGACAAGAAAAATAAAAGGTAGGTATGTTTAGAAAGGAGGAAATAAAATTATCATTTTTGGAGATGGCATAATTGTATATGTAGAAAATACAAAATAATCTACAGATAAACTTTTAGAATTAATAAGTTTTAGAAAAAGCTGGCTATAGGTCTATATAATATTTCTACATTCCAGCAAAAAGCAACTACAAAATCAATTTTTAAAATGACATCATATGCAATAGCAACAGAAATCATTAAATGCTTAGGAAGATGTATAGGATCTCTACAAGAGAATTTTCATACATAATTGGGAGAATTTTTTTAAGACCCAATTTAATGGAAGAATATAGTTGAATAGAGGGAGTTAAGATTGAAGGAGTTGAATTGAATTGAGAGTTAATATTAATATTGTCTCCAACCTGATCCATAAATTAATACTATCCCAATCAAAATCTCAGTAATATCCTAGGGCAGATATTAGGGTTAGTGAAGGATTGGGTCTCATTAAAACAAGCTGAGCTGAACAACACAAAAGAATCAACTAGCCCCACTAAGTCAACTGAGTCAAGAAAGAAAATCCAATATTAAAAGATCTGGGCTTTAAAATGTGAGAAAAAATATGGAATTATTAAGCTAAATTAAGCTGTATGAGGAAAAGACTATGTCTCTTTTACACTTTGTGGTTTACAGTTGTCTTTCACATCCATTATTTCCTTAAGAGTTCCCAGCATCCTGAGATGGTTAGCATTCACATTCTATGGTGAGGAAACAAAAGGCTCAGAGAGCATTTAAGAGGTCATAGAGACTCAAAAGTCTAGAATAGAAGTAAGAACAAATGCTGAAAAATAACAAATGTACACAACCCAGGGCCTTCAGGAGAATAATAAATGTTATTTAAATTTCAGATATATGCAAATGTAAAAAGAAAGATATGCATAAATGACTATCACAAAAGACAGAAAAGCGAAAATATGTGCTTTTTGAATGCAGTCTTCCTTCAGCTTGGAATGCCTCTTGCCCCTTTATTCTCTGGCAAACTTTTGGTTGTCCTTCTAAATTCCACTGTAGCATTTTTCCCTCTAAGCAATTATACTCCTTTCCATATAAGCAGAGTTCAACATTAATTTCATCTACAGAACTAATATTGTGCAGGGATTGAAAACAAAGGCTCTGGATTAAAAGCATACTCTGGGTTTACATCCTAGTTCTGGTACTTAGTAGCTTTTTAACTTTGGACAGGTTACTTAGCCTCTTAGTACTTCTATTTTCTTATCTGTAAAAGAGAGATAATAATATCCACCTTATTAGATTGTTTAAGATTAAATGAATTAATATCTGTAAAGTGCTAGAACAGTGCCTGGTACACAATTGATATTATATAGATGAAAGCTATGATTAATTTTATTCAAAACTGTCAATTAGACTGTGCTAAGCTTTGTTGATAGGCAGAAGTGAAACAGTTTCCCGTCTTGTAGTGGGGCAGACAGTAAGTAAGTAACTAAACAAGATAATTTCTGATTTCAAAATTTCTATAAAGGATACAAACACAGGGATGTGAGAGAGAGTAGTAGGGGGTGGTTATTGTCCACTTTAAGTGGGATAGTCAGGGAAGTGACATTTAGACATCAGAGTGGAGCATAAACCTTTATTGTTAATAATGAATAATGAGAAGAGCTATGAGGAAATCTGGGGGAAGAATGTTCCAGGCAGGAGAAAAAGATAGTGAAAGATGCCAAGATTAGAACAAGCTTGGTGTGTCTGAGAATGGAAATGAGACCAGTGTGAATGGAGAGTAGTGGAGAGGATGAGACAGGTGGAAGATGAGGTTGGTGAGGCGAGCAGATGCTGGATTACACACTACTCCGTAGGCCGTGGAAAGAGGCTTTGATTTTATGTATGGCTAGAAACTACTGGAGTAAGTTACAAGCAGCAAAGAGATGGGATTTGATTAATGTTTCAGAAAGATCTCCCTGACTTCCCTGTGGAGAATGGTTGCAAGAAGGTAAGACTGGAATCAGATTATTAGGGAGACTGATAGGGCAAGAGATGGTGGTGGTAGTAGTGGAAATGGAGACAAGAGGATGGATTTGGGATACGTTTTGGAAATGCTGTTTATAGGCTTGCTGATAGACTGGATGTAGTGGCTAAGGGAATGACAGTGCTCCGAGGTGGTCAACTGGGTGAATGGGGAAATTAGTGCTGAGATGGGGACTGATCATTCCTTGGGGACACACTGGTGGATTTAGTATATGCTTTTCTTCTTGAATTTTTCACACTGATTCACGATGAATTATTATTTAGCTTCTTATTTTCTATTTATATGATAGCTCCTTGAAGACATGGAATACATTTGTGTGTGTGTATGTGTGTGTGTGTGTAGCTGTATTTCTAGAGTGAGTACCTCATACAAGATATGTGATCAATTAATGCTGGTTAGATTGAATTGAAAGTGCTAAGAGAAGTACAGATGAGGAAGTTGAGAATGGGGAGAAATTATCTGCAGCAGAGGAAAGGATCAAGTCAAGTTTTTTAGATTACATAGCACTTGGGAAGGGGCTTTGAAGGATAATTCTGTGTATATATCCAACAGTGTGGTAGAAGAAGATTCCAGGGAGGGAAAACAGTGTGTGCAAAAGTGGGAAAGTGAGGAAGCCAGGTGTGTCCAGTGTATAATAATCCTATTTGGCTGGAGTATAGAGGGTGTGAGAGAGAGCACTAGGAGGTAAAATTATAGAGAAGGTTGAAGCCAGACCTTCACTGGAAACTTCACTGGAACACTGAAGGCCAGGCCAGGAAATCTGATCCTCATTCCATAGGCCCTGGGTGGGATAGGGTGGAGTGGGGGACCTGGAAGTTTTCTGAAGAGGGAGTGTTGTAAACTGACCAGATTGTGCATTAGAACATTTAATCTGGTATGGTGTGCAAGAGAACGCTCACTTTCTCTGGTTGTAGTATCTTTCTCTAAAAGTAGCTCCTATGGCCACTGTGGTTGCCATTATTCTCTAATCTCTCGTCTATATCATTTTACCCTTCACTGGGTTGACTGAAGGAAAAACAGTAACTCTTTTCATGAAGGGCTATAACTTGATTAGCACACCACATCAAACTACATATTTCTGTGCTTCTTTCATATGCCACTGTTTCACACACACACTTCTCAAGACTTGGCTTTCTCTTTCTTCCCCTACTTTCCAACCCTCATGCCCCCATCTTTGCCACAGGACAGGGAGAGGTCTCAGGCTTCTTGGAGTCTCGCGGCCATGGGGAAGACCACGAATTCAGGATCTGCTGAGCTCTCTGCCACACACTGGCCACGCTTTCCCTGCTCATCACATTGCCCAGGATGCTCTGACAGTCACATCCCCATCATTTCATAACCTCAGTTCAGCTCTTTTCAGATGCCATTTTTTCCTCCCAAGTCTGAAAACATTTGTTGTAAAGCCTTCCTTCTCACAACAGAAATCCCTCTATCTTTCAAGCTCTGACTCGAGGGGGGAGGGAAAGCAAGAGCAATGTATGTAACCTTAACATTTGTACCCCCATATTATGCTGAAACAAATAAAAATAAAAATTAAGAAAAGGTAGTTCCCTTCTTGTCGCAGTGATACTAGCATTCCAAGGGCGACTGTTTAAGCAGGAAAGTCCCCTTTCATCACTTTTAGACCCTTGACTTCTTCCAAATTCACTCCATGTGGATTATACATATACACACAAGAAATGTGGAGCTGAGACTGTCAGATAGAACCAAAAGACCAAAAGAATGATTCTGACCACATAGTTACAGGAAAATAAAATCACTTCTCAGCTACAATTAAACTATTCATCTTTCTTTCTTTTGGGAACCTAAAGGATGCCATTCTTGTTGTTGGCATGAATTTCACAGAAGTGAAGAATTAAAGAAATTGTTTAAAAAATGCTTTAGCCACCATTTGAATGTGACAAATGTATTGATGTTTTAGGCTTCAAAATAAAAGTCTACTGAAATGCCATTAAAAGGATAATTTTAAGGATTTTCTTTTTATTTAAAAAGTAATATTTTTCATATATTTATTCTATAAAAATATAGAAGGGCCAACGAAGACTATAAAAATTGCCATCCAAAGATAACTGTTACATTTTTACGAAAATTCTTCTATTCTTTGTCCTATGCCTTAACTTACATGCATGTGAGTTGATTTTTACAAAAATAGGATTATATAGTACAGACTATTTTGTTATATACTTCTTCATATAACACTATATTGTGAGCATTATGGTATTAAATAATTTGTTGATATGATATTTCATTAGCCTGCAGAATATTTCATTGTATATCATATAGCTGTATCATAATTTATTTAATTAATTTCATTTTGTGGGATATAATATTTAGATTGCTTCCTTTTTGCTACTGAAGATAGAATATCCATGCAACAAAATCTTTTTTTTTTTTTTTTTTTTTTTGAGACAGAGTCTCGCTTTGTTGCCCAGGCTAGAGTGAGTGCCGTGGCGTCAGCCTAGCTCACAGCAACCTCAAACTCCTGGGCTCAAGCGATCCTCCTGCCTCAGCCTCCCAAGTAGCTGGGACTACAGGCATTCGCCACCATGCCTGGCTAATTTTTTGTATATATATTAGTTGGCCAATTAATTTCTTTCTATTTATAGTAGAGACGGGGTCTCGCTCTTGCTCAGGCTGGTTTCGAACTCCTGACCTCGAGCAATCCACCCGCCTCGGCCTCCCAGAGAGCTAGGATTAACAAAATCTTTGAATACATCCGTGAAAAATTTTAATGATAATATTTTAGAGAGATGAATCAAAGGATATTGAAAACATCATGGCTTTTGATATGTTTTCAGTTAAGACAATAAACCTAGAGGAGAGGTTGCATCCCTAACTCACAAGGTTAAGATTAGAAGTGGCCCATTGTGCACACCCAAGACACAGCTTGCTCCACAGTCATCTTCAGAGCACCTCAATTTATACATAACAAAAATTCCCTCGTAGACTTACTTACGAAACTCCAAAATATAAGAGCACATTTTCTTGTTGTTTTAGTCCTCACAAATATAAGTAGGGGAAATTAATAATCAATACACAGTTTTTTAGTTCTTATGCAGAAATTCCCTTAGTATAGGAACTATATTACTGATTAAGTAGCTATGATTGTATAGAGCTAAAATTAGGAAAGAAGGAAAGAAGCAAAGAAATAACTTTCAACAAGATAGCAACATAGTGTTTTTTTCTCTCTTCCTCCCTCTCTCCCTACCTCTCCTTCATTCCTCCTTTTCCCTTCCCTTCCCTTCCCTTCCCTTCCCTTCCCTTCCCTTCCCTTCCCTTCCCTTCCCTTCCCTTCCCTTCCCTTCCCTTCCCTTCCCTTCCCTTCCCTTCCCTTCCCTTCCCTTCCCTTCCCTTCCCTTCCCTTCCCTTCCCTTCCCTTCCCTTCCCTTCCCTTCCCTTCCCTTCCCCTTCCCTTCCCTTCCCCTCCCTTCTCTTTCTTTGTCCTTCTTCTTCTTTTTTAAAAGCAGAACAATGGTTGACTACAGGAACCCCAAAGGAACCAAAAGGCCAACCTGAGCCATAGCATCCTTTAGGTATATATAATTGTTATAAAACATAAACTTTGGAGATTTACACACACACACACACACACACACACACACACACACACACACACACACACACACACACATTCCTTTCCTTCCCTTAATGCCTACATATTTCTTTACCAATCTTTGCACTTGCTCCTCTATGTTTTTTACTAACCACTTCTTATTCATTTCCCTCGTCAGAGCATACACACAGACTTGCTCCCATTGTCTCATAGCATGTTTCCCTGTCTCCAAAGAGACAGGGAAAGATCTCTTTGGAGACAGGGAAAGATCCCCTCTGATCTTTACAACTACTGAAGGCTCTCTGAGTTATACCTTCACTCATATCCTTAGTCTGAGACCTAACCAATTGTCGCAGCACAAGTTCAGTAAGCTTTCTGGGATATTTTGTTACATTCTGGCCCAAAGAAGTCATCAGTAATCCCACACAGAATGACAGTGAATATGTTCTCATGGAACTTCTTCCCTAATAATTCTTTTCTTATTCAATTTGTTAATATGGTTTCCCACTCCTTAACATCGGACCCTCATTACCTTGTTTCCTTCTTTCCTCACAAACTTATATACTCAAACCACTCCAGAAAGCTTGCCATCCCTGAAGACTAATGATCCTTCACATATGATTTGACTAATGCTATTGCCAAGGTCTTCTATGCTTGTTTTCCTTTACCTACCTGGAGAAGGATAGGACCAGTACCAGCCAATATCACTTCTCTGAAACTTTCTGGACTCCCCTAACCTACATCAACTGCTTCTTATTCTATTTTACTACAGCATTTGGTTTAAATTGTTTTGTTTGGATTTATGATGAATTCTATATATATCTGTATCTCAGACTATGCCATATAAAATTTTCAGGGCAGAGATCATTTGCTATATTTATTTCTATATTTCCTATTAATATATTCATCTTTTATTCTTCAAAGTCTTACCTGGTGCTTAATAAATGTTTGTGATTTATATGGAATCAGTTTTCATCAATCCTATGTTGCCTTTGGGCTACATATTACATTTCTGTTCTGTGAGTTCCATCTTAAGTGTCCTAAATCATTCCTTATGCACAAGGTAGATTACGAACTAAGTTGGCCTTTGCTTGACTCAACAACAACCCTTGTTCACCTCTGCAACCCCCTCTTGAGTAACTCTCCTTCCCAAGTGCTTGCTCAAAAATAATACTCATAGCATCCCATAATGTCTGGAGAGTATTCAATAAATATTTTTATTATTAAGAAAAATGATAATTTATTTGCCTAAATCTTCAAATAAAATTCAAGACAAGAGAATCATTAAAATCAATAATTGTACAACATGATCAAGGACACAGATTTCCACACCAATCTTTTTCAGCCTTTGGCTGTGTAGAGGGCCTAGGAAGTTAAACCCTGATATCATTATCCTCCTATTATATTATTTTTGCATAGTTTAGGTAAGTCCTTCTCAAGCAACACTGATAATAATGCTGCCCTTCATTGAGCAAGAACTATGAGCAGATAGTGCTGATGGCTTGGCTTACATCGTGTCATATAACACAACAATTTTAAATATCTGTTTTGAAGATTAGAGAACCAAGACTCAGAGAGGTAAAGTAACTTGTTCAAAGTCACATAGCTAGCTAATAGATGGTGGAGCTGGTATCCCTGATAGATGATCATGTAAACCAGGTACAGGAAACTCTTTATGTTGGAAGATCACATTAATTTAGCTGTAATCAAATAAGGCCACATTCAAGAAACTTCAATCTTTGACAAAGCAGACAAAAACATACACTGGGGAAAAGAATCCTTATTCAATAAATGGTGCTGACAAAACTGGATAGCCACATGTAGAAGACTGAAACAAGGCCCACACCTTTCACCTCTCACAAAAATCAACTCACACTGGGTAACAGACTTGAACCTTAGGTGTGAAACTATTAGAATTCTAGAGGAAAATGTTGGAAATACTCTTCTAGACATTGGCCTAGGCAATGAATTTATGAAGAAGATCTCAAAGGCAATCACAGCAGCAACAAAAATAAATAAATGGGACCTGATCAAATTAAAAAGCTTCTGCACAGCCAAAGAAACTGTTAAGAGAGCAAACAGACAACCCACAGAATGGGAGAAAATATTCGCAAGCTACACATCTGATAAAGGGCTGATAACTAGAATCTATTTAGAACTCAGGAAAATCAGCAAGAAAAAAATCAAACAACCCTACCAAAAAATGGGCAAAGGACATGAACAGAAACTTCTTAAAAGAAGACAGAATAATGGACAACAAACATGAAAGAATGCTCAACATCTCTAATCATCAGGGAAATGCAAATCAAAACCACAATGAGATATCACTTAACTCCAGTGAGAATGGCTTTTTATCAAAAAGTCCCCAAACAATAAATGTTGGCATGGATGCAGAGAGAGAGGAACACTCCTACACTGCTGGTGGGACTGCAAACTGGTTCAACATCTGTGGAAAGAAATATGGAGATACCTTAAAGCGATACAAGTATATCTACCATTTGATCCAGCAAGTCCACTACTGGGCATCTACCCAAAAGATCGAAAGTCACTTTGTGAAAAAGACACCTGTACTTGAATGTTTATAGCAGCACAATTCACAATTGCAAAGTTGTGGAAACAACCCAAGTGCTCATCAATTCATGAGTGGATTAATAAAATGTGGTATATGTATACCATGGAGTACTATTCAGCTTTAAGAAACAATGGTGCTATAGCACCTCTTGTATTTTCCTGGATAGAGCTGGAACCCATGCTATTAAGTGAAGTATCTCAAGAATGGAAAAACAAGCACCACATGTACTCACCAGCAAATTGATATTAACAGATCAACACCTCAGTGGACATGTAGGAATAACATTTATCAGGTGTTGGGCAGGTGGGAGGGGGAGGAGGAGATGGGTATATACAAACACAATGAGTGAGATGTGCAACTTTTGGGAGATGGTCACACTTGAGGTTCTGTCTCAAGGAGGGAGAGGGGGCATGGGCAATATACGTAACCTTGACACTTGTACCCCCATAATACGCTAAAATAAAAAAAATTTAAAAAATACACATTGTTTCACAAAAATCTAACTACTGTGTACTTAATAATTTCAAAAGTGAAAACTATTTGTTAATTTTAAAGTTAAATAATCTTTTAATGACTTTGTTGTGTCTGCTTTTTGTCAGGAAGCATTTGAATATTTGGTTGCAGTATGGAGGTCTACAGTTTCAGTTGATCCTCTAGATGGGTATCAGTCATTTGTGACCTTAAAAGCATCTTGTTTTGGGTTAGGTAGGAGAATGTAGATTGGCAGCAATAAGTCGTTGAAAAGCAAGAAAGCATTTTTTTAGCATGTTGCTGAAGGCATGGGTATTCTACTACATTTTTCCATATTTCAATTGGATTTTCATTAGCATCAAATGATGACTTGAAAATATCATCTACTGAGATCTCAACCAATTCCATCTATAGTTCTTTAGGAGCCTTGGTGATATCAACTAGGTGAGGCTGAAATACTAATTTGAGTATGATGTCATGGTTCTCAAAGTCAGTGAAACTTTCATTGTATTCTCCAAGTAATAGGTCTATAATAGCTGCATATTCTTCAAATGATTCCCATTTATCATCCTGCTCATCAATGGCCTTTGCTAACTGGGAAGAATGCTCATCCAAAATTTCCTTTTGAAGAATTATCTTGAAAAAAGATCTCTCATTGAAATGCCTGGATTTTTTTTTGCCACATATCATATATAGACTTAGTTTTACCTTGCAAAGAAATAGTCAAGTCATTTTGATTTGACATTGTATCACACAGAAATTCTGCATTCCTATGGAAATCTTCTTTCCATAATTCACATTGCTGATTCTGTTCTTCATAAAATTTAACTACCTGTTCTCTCAGACATAAAATTTGGCTAACAGCTGTCCCTGCAATAGCCAATGCACTTTAGAATGATATGGCAAATCCATACTGCATACATCATCCTTCAACTTGAGCATGTTACAAAACTGAGGATGCTGTGTTGCATTTGCACAAATATAGTTAACAATACTTATAACTTGTTGCAAAGTGTCACTTAAAATAGTAGCATTAGCAGAGAGATTTTGCTGATGTAAGATACAATGAAAAGAAATGAAGGCACCTGAATCTGTTAATATTTTTTTTTTATCTATGCAATAAACCCTTCATGGAAGGTACACAGTCTGTACATTATATTTACCAAATTCAATCCGACTTCACGACATTTATCTTGAAAGTTGTTGAAGATGTCTATTTCCCATGTTCCGTTTGCAACAGTGCCCAAAGCGAGTAACTCTTTGCAGCAAAGAAAATCTGTTATGACCTGAATGAAGTATAAAACCTGCCCGGAGTGAGTAGTATCAGTTAATTCCTCCATATATTTCTTTTGAAGTATTGCATGAAGTTGTTCTGTTAACTTGAAGGTGAATCCATGGTGCCAATCAGTTATGGTTCTTCTTGAAAGAGGCAATTGTACTTTGAAACGTTATCAGGGTCTAAGCATCCTACAACTTCAACGATGCATTCTTTCACAATTTATATGTCACTGAGTGCCTTCTCTTTTTTCCTGAGTATGTAAGCTACTTTTTAAGTTGCTTCCGTGGCATTATTTCCAGCTCTTATTGAGGCTTGCAAGAATTGTTTTTGCTTTTGCTTTAAATCTTTTAATTTCTGCAATACAACCTTTTGTGCCTCTCCCTCTAATTTAAAATATTTATGGTCTTTATGAGTGTTATAATGCTGATGAGCATTGAATTTCTTTAACGTTGATATTTCAGTATCACAAAGCAAGCAAATCATCTTATCTTTAGCAGAAACAATATAATACTGCAATTCCCAATCCTCATTAAAATCTGTTTTCTTCCTTCAGCATTCTCTTGATCTTCTTTGACATGATGAGTTGTTAAGCAGACAGAATTAAAACGTACTGTTGAGCTGTGTACCTATTCACAAATTCCACTTCAAAGAGAAACACAGTACACCGTTATCAAGAGCTAGATAACATACTCGTTGATAATCGGACCCCCCTAAACTCTCGCCAACCAGCCCTGTGCAGTAGTGGCACCGGTCAGGCAGGGGGAGTTAGAACTAAAGCATGAGCATAACAGCTGTCAATTAAGCCTTTTGGTTTACTGATGTTCTAATTGTGCCAGTCAATCTGGGAAGATTATTTCATTGATGCTTCTTTTATTTTTTGGTATTTTAAATATATTCATTTTTAAAACAAAATAGAAATATAAAAGACAAACAAAAATGTTCTAATAAAAATAAAAGGATTTGTTCTGTAAAATTTGGATTCAGTCAAAAGGTTGCGCTTAAGGACCTAGGTTCCCCAACCCTGAATTGCAAACTTTGTGTTATTCATTCCAGTGACAAGTAAATCATTATATCATTTGAAGACAGTATTTTTGTTAGGACAATGTAAAAAAATATTGAACTGTAATGTGTAGCTTTTAGCTCCTTTGTGGAAAGGTCTAATTCTGACTTCTTATGAAAGTCCTGTTAATATTTCCTGTTGCTATTTTTCAATTAAATATTGTGGGTTTTTTTTAGACCAAATATCTTTAGCTCTTTCAGCTGTTCCTTATGCGACTTGGCCTCAGATGTTATACCCTCTGGATTGCTCTCTTTTGGACAAACTGCAGTTGGGTCAGTCAGTCAACATCCCTCTTAAAAATTGATGAAACCCAGAGCTAAACACAAGCCCTCAGGTGTTTTCTAACTAGTACAGACTAAAATGAAATTATCACCTCCTTTATCCAGACATTTGCTTTTATTAACATAGTCTGAAATTATACTAAGTTTCTTGGCAACTAAGTATTTATTGGGCCATTTTATACTAGCTGTAAACTAGAAACCTTGTGGGTTTTTTCACATAGACTATAAATATTATGAAATTTATGAGTGAAAGCAATTTATAAGACTGTAAACTACTATACTAATGTGATTTGTTAATACTAGTATATATGGCAGATTTGATCCACATTTAGAGAATAAAAGCGCAAAGAACAAACTTTAATTGGTACATACTATTACTTCCTTCTAAAGATCCCTATATCCTTTTTTAAAACCAGGCCAATCTGCCTGCAAATAGTAGAGGCAAATCTCTATAACTAGGAGCTTTATCACCCATGTACTCTAATATTTCTAAAATAACCCAGTGCTCAACTTCAATCTAGAAACCAGGCAACACAATTTTTATTACACAGGTTGCCCTGGACAACCATTATCAGGTCAGAATGTTTATACTTAAGGCAGAGTCTCTTCATCAAATATGCACAAGGAAATTACAGCATTTGATAGCTGCTTGAAGGAAAATAGCCAGCCTGGAAAAGCAGGAAGTACCCTGCCTAAGAATTGTAATCAACTATTCATTTTAGTTCAGAAACTTTTACAAAGCACCTAGTAAGTGCATAGCATTATAATAGGTGCTTTGAAGACTACAAAGTCAATGGGATTCCTGCTTTTATTCTGAGAGGAGATAGATATGTAAGTACATAAATAGAAATACATTCATATAAAATCATCATCAATCAGTCCACTTTCATATTTACTCAACACTTTATAGAATAATAAAGATCACTTAGGAACATTAATTATCTTTAAGTTATCTGGAATTTTCAATCAACCCAGGAGGCCCCAAGTTTTCCACATACCCAGTAATAGCATAGAGGCACCTCTACTGATAAAGTTGTTTATTAATTCAGTCAACAAACATCACATTCAGGAAACTCTACTAATTGAGTATACCTAGCGTTAATGTATAGGTTATTAAGTATGAAATGTCCGATTTCCTTAAGTACTAAGTCTGGTAGTTGATATCTGACATTTCACTTTGACACTTCTTGTTTTATGTTTATTGTAAAGATATATCCTTGGTATTTCAAATGCTTGTTTTGGCTTGTGATTATCTTTCAAATTTTTTAGAGCAATTTTTGTGAAACCATGGGTAAGTCAAAAATTTGTGTTATTTTAGAATATGAGGTTTTTTTTTGTGGAACCAATGCTGAGCAGACAGCTTGAAATATCGATGAAGTGTTTGGGAAGGATGTGGTTAATGAATGCATAGTACCTCAGTGGTTTGAGATGTTCCATTCTGGTCATTTTAATCTTGAAAATGAGCAATGTGGATGACCTGAGACCAAGGTGTATAATGATGAGCTGTAGTGGAAGCAAATCCATCTCAAACTACATGTGAATTAGCAGCAAAGTTTGACGTCACTATTCCAACAATATTGGACCATTTAAAATAAATCAGCAAGGTAAAGAAGCTGGATAGATGAGTTCCACATGAATTAAATGAGTATCAGAAGAGAAATCATCTCGAAGCTTGCCTTTCTTTGCTGTCACAACATGAAGGCGAACCATTTTTACACCATATTATTATGTGTGATAAAAAATGGATTCTTTCCTCACTTGTGAGCTCAAAAAAAAAAAACAACCAGGATTCTTTTTGACAATCACAAGCATTCGACACAATGGTTGTATAAAGATGAAGTGCTGAACCACAGTCCAAAACTGAATACTCATCAAAAAAGGTGAATGGTGTCTGTTTTATGGTCCAGTGCTGGTATTAGCCACTACAGCTTCATGAAACCTGGTCAATCCATTACAACAGATGTCTAGTGCAACCAGTTGGATAAAACGACCAGGATGCTTGCAATTAAGCAGTGGAGATTGGTCAGTAGAGACAGGCCAATCCTCTTACAAGACAACAGTGGTCCACGTGTCACAGAAAGAACGCTACTCAAACTACGGAAGCTGGACTTGGGAACTCTCTGTCAACCACCGTATTCACCAGAGCTTGCACCAGCTGCCTACCACTTCTTCCAGCCTTTGGACCACTTCTTGCAAGGAAAAATATTCAATTCTCAACAAGCTGTGAAAAATGCCTTTTGCAATTTAATCACCATTTGCTCTCCAGGCTTCCTTGCTGTTGGCATAAAGAAGTTACTGTTAAGATGACAAAACTGTGTTGATAGTTTAGGTGCATACTTTGATTAATTGTACTGCTTCTTATTTGAGATATAACAAATTACACATTTGATTCAAAATTGGACATTTCATATATAATGACCTATATTTATGGGGAATGAGAGCTCTTAAGACTACACTGGTGGGTAGGGACCAGATACAAAGGGCTTTATATGTTGAAGTGGAACATACATTGCTTTTATGTAGTGAACTACCCTTCTCTACATTCTCCCAGTCACAGAACTTTCTTTCCCAGGAGAGGCCTCTCTTTATGTGGTTGGGAAAGCAGAACGACTCTGCACCTTTCATCCCTCAACCAAACGCAAGGGTGGGCAATGGCCCAGATCTGGATAATGGGGAGACCCTGTCCCTCAGGACACATTGATCAGGACAGGCAGGCAAGTGACCCAAGCCAGGCTAACCAGGGTCCTGCGCTGGACTTTTTTGTTAGAGATATTGAGAAAGAATATTTTTGTTCATACTGGCTGCTACACTGTCACAAGTGGAGTGGTGGTGGGGAGGGGGGAAGGGAGGCAGTCAGCACTGTCTTGATGCTAGGTGGAGACAGTCTGAGAAACAAAGCAAGACAGAGCTCTGATGATATCATTTGTCACTGAACGAAACCAGGTCTGTCCCTGGACTTTAGAGTTATGTTAGCTAATAAATCTCATTTATTGTTTAGGTTAGTTTGAATTGGTTTTTGTGGTTTACAAACAACTTGATTTTAACTAAAATTTATATTATCATCATATAAAATTTGATATCATTACATTAATATCAAATTACATTGTATTAATAAGCATTACATATCTATATTTGGCATGTATATATACATATTTACACATATATATACATATATTCTGTATATTTGTATATGTGTGTCTATCTGTCACCTATCTATCTTCTGGCTCATACAGGATAAAATACTGTGCACAATACTGCGATCTAAACTTTGTTACAATTTCAATCTCACCTTTGACAAGGAGTAGTCTCTTTCACTATATTCTACATACAAAATAGATTTTTATTAGGATCCCAACTAATGAAGATTCTTTAAGAATTAATGAGGTAAAATGTGAATGAAGCCTGCTGATGCCAAGTGATTATTTCACACACACCTGTTGAAAGCAGACTTCTGCGGCCTCCACACATCCATGCCCAAAGATAGCCAACTCTAGTGCTTCTTTGGCTTCGAATTTTGGATGAATATCTAAATTCTGAAATTTATTATCCAGTGCTCTATTTGCATTAGATAACGCTGCAATCTTAATCCTTGCTTCATAATTGATCATAATTTTATGATGCATCAAAATAAGTCATGCCTGAAGTAAATGTTCTAATTTTAAATGGTGCTGCCTTTTCTATCAAAACTCACTTTAATGTAGAATCATTTCCAGTACACTTATTGGTAAAGACATATTCCAAAAGGAGGAAGTAATTTGCACAGTTTTTTTTTCTTTCTGACTGAATGAGACCTCTAAAAGCAAATTCTCATCTATAATGCATGGAATTTATTTAAAGCAAAAATTATATCACACTTTGCCACAAATAAATCATTACATTTTCAACTTTTATCCTCCTCTCTCCAGGGCCAGTAATATTTGAATTGATCCACAGAAAAATTATGTTGAATTTTCCCAACAATTTAATCAAATATAATAATGCATTAATTTTATAGGTAGTCTATACATGCAAACTAGTACATCTATAATAATTTGACCAGTTATGTGAGAGTGGTTTCTTATTTTTAAAAAAGTAATAAAAAGTTTTATTATTTTTGACTGATTAACAAAACTGGGCTTTGGGTATAATACTAAAATAGACATAAAGCCTCAAAAAGACACAAGCTGTGCCCATGAGACCTACAGGAAAACTTAATTGCTGAATGTAGTCTGAGGCCTGGCTGGGCTTTATATGTGCAAAGTTGAAATATAGCCATGTGAAGATACTTGATACCTACAACAAACAGCCACCAGAATCCAAATATTTGCTTTGCTTCAGTACTTTAACAAACAGGACTAAACAAACTCCATGTAGAATTGGGTCAACTCAAACTCACTTTAGGAGGTTTGTTAATGCTTTGCTAATACAATGCAACACAATATATACTTTCAAAAATAAAACAGTCAATCAGTGCATTGTTTTTTGTAATGCCAAATGTCTATTGACTGTATTTATGTTTTTAAACTAATAAAAGCAAAATTTAGCACAAACTGGAAATTATCTTGTCTTTTGATACTTAAACTAGGGGTTTTTGTCCCTGGCTGCACATGAAAATCAGTGGAGAAACTTTTTATAAAAATATCCATGCCTGCATCCACCTCAAGAAATTCTGATTTCAGTGGTCTGGGATGGGGCTTACACAGGATTTTTTTTAAGCTTCTCAGGTGATTCTAACATGCAACTAAGTTTGAGAATAACTGGTCTAAACTCTAATCCTTAAAGTATTATTTACAGAGAAAGGTAATAAAGACGCAGATCATCTATTCTTACATAAACAATTGTGCCAATTACCTAATTTCCCAGAACTTTGGTTTCCTGGTCTTTAAAATGTGAATAATGCTATATGCCTCTTGGGATGTTTTCAAGGATTACCAGGATAAAGGATGTGGCCCAGAATAATGTTTAGCATATTAGAGGTTGAATGTTCACAAGCCCCGCAAGGGATCAGATAGGGGACCAGGCTGGGTGTAAGATGAGAGGGATTGATGGGGACTGTGGTAAAACGGGGAAGACTAAATCTAAAGAAAGCATCCACTGCTTAATTCCTGCCAATTGTCAAGTAGAAATATAGGTCAGTGCTCCCAGAGCTTCTGATTTTTTAAGAAAAGAAAACTTAGATAATTTAAGCATGACATTTCTCCACTTTTAAAGCAGCCAAACCACACATCTATCTGTATGTCACTAATTTTCTACTCAGAAAGTGTTGATTCCTTTTTATCATATAAACCTACCTCATGTCATGTGGTTGTGGATAATTTCAGGATTTGTTCTTCCTTTGGGTTCATTTTCTTTCTTTTTTTTTTTTTTTTTTTTTTTTTTTTTAATTATTTTTTTTTATTTTGGCATATTATGGGGGTACAGATTTTAAGGTTTCAATAAATGCCCATTTCCCCCCCTCCCCCCAAAAGTCTGAGTCTCCATCATGACCATCCCCCAGATGGTGCACATCTCACTCACTATGTATGTATATACCCGCCCCCCTCCCCCCTCCCACCTGCCCAATACCCTATTACTGTAGCACCTATGTGTCCACTTAGGTGCTACTCAGTTAATACCAGTTTGCTGGAGAATATATCTGGTGCTTGTTTTTCCATTCTTGGGATACTTCACTTAGTAGTATGGGTTCCAGCTCTAACCAGGAAAATATAAGGTGTGCTATATCACCATTGTTTCTTAGAGCTGAATAGTACTCCATGGTGTACATATACCACATTTTATTAATCCATTCTTTGATTGATGGGCACTTGGGCTGTTTCCACAGCCTTGCAATTATGAATTGTGCTGCTATAAACATTCGAGTGCAGGTGTCTTTTTTGTAGAGTGTCACTGGATCATTTGGGTAGATGCCCAGCAATGGGATTGCTGGATCAAATGGTAGATTCACTTGTATCGCTTTAAGGTATCTCCATATTGCTTTCCACAGAGGTTGAACTAGTTTGGAGTCCCACCAGCAGTGTAGGAGTGTTCCTCTCTCTCCGCAACCACGCCAGCATTTATTGTTTGGAGATTTTTTGATAAAGGCCATTCTCACTGGGGTTAAGTGATATCTCATTGTGGTTTTGATTTGCATTTCCCTGATGATTAGAGATGTTGAGCATTTCTTCATATGTTTGTTGGCCATTCTTCTGTCTTCTTTAGAAAAATTTCTGTTCAAGTCCTTTGCCCACTTTTTAATGGGGTTATTTGATTTTTTCTTCCTAATTTTCGTGAGTTCTAAGTATATTCTAGTTATCAGTCCCTTATCGGATGCATAGGATGCAAAAATTTTCTCCCATTCTGTAGGTTGTCTGTTTACTTTCATGACTATTTCTTTGGCTGTGCAGAAGCTTTGTAGTTTGATCATGTCCCATTTATTTATTTTTGTTGCTGCTGTGATTGCCTTTGGGGACTTCTTCATAAACTCTTTGCCCAGGCCGATGTCTAGGAGAGTGTTTCCAACTTTTTCCTCTAGAGTTCTAATAGTTTCATATCTTAGGTTTAAGTCTGTTATCCAGCGTGAGTTGGTTTTTGTGAGAGGTGAAAGGTGTGGGTCCTGTTTTAGCCTTCTACAGGTGGCTATCCAGTTTTCCCAGCACCATTTATTGAAGAGGGATTCTTTTCCCCAGCGTATGTTTTTGTCTGCTTTGTCAAAGATGAGACGGCTATATGAGGATGGTTTTATATCAGGATTCTCCCATCTGTTCCACTGGTCAATATTCCTGTTTTTGTGCCAATACCATATTGTTTTAATTACTACAGCTTTGTAGTATAGTTTAATATCTGGCATATTAATGCCTCCCATTTTGTTTTTGTTGCCTAGAATTGCTCTTGATATTCGGGGTCTTCTTTGGTTCCATACGAAGCGTAAAATTATTTTTTCTATATCTGTCAAGAATGCTGATGGGATTTTAATAGGTATTGCATTGAATCTGTAGATCAGTTTGGGTAGTATAGACATTTTGACGATATTGAGTCTGCCGATCCACGAGCATGGTATGGATTTCCATCTGTTTACATCCTCTGCTATTTCCTTCCTCAGTGTTTCATAGTTCTCCCTGTAGAGGTCTTTTACCTCTTTGGTTAAATATATTCCTAGGTACTTTAATTTCTTTGTTGCTATTGTGAAGGGAATTGAGTCTTTGATTTGGTTCTCAATTAGATTGTTGTTGGCGTATATGAATGCCTCTGATTTCTGTGTATTAATTTTGTATCCTGAGACTTTACTAAATTCATTGATCAGTTCCAGGAGTTTCTTGGTTGAATCCTTGGGGTTTTCTAGATACAATATCATATCATCAGCAAACAGTGAAAGTTTGATCTCTTCTGCCCCTATTTGGATACCTTTGATTCCATTTTCCTGTCTGATTGCTGTAGCCAAGACTTCCAGCACTATGTTGAATAGAAGTGGAGATAGTGGGCAGCCTTGTCTGGTTCCAGTTCTAAGTGGGAATGATTTCAGTCTTTCCCCATTCAGTATGATGTTGGCTACGGGTCTGTCATATATGGCTTGTATCATTTTTAGGTATGTCCCTTCTATGCCTATTTTCTTAAGTGTTCGTATCATGAAAGGGTGTTGAATTTTGTCAAAAGCTTTTTCTGCATCTATTGAAAGAATCATGTGGTCTTTGTTTTTGCTTCTGTTGATGTGGTGAATTGCATTTATAGATTTACGTATGTTGAACCATCCCTGCATCCCTGGGATGAAGCCCACTTGGTCGTGGTGGATTATTTTTTTGATAAGTGTCTGGATTCGGTTAGCTAAGATTTTGTTGAAAATTTTTGCATCTATATTCATTAGGGATATTGGTCTGTAGTTTTCTTTTTTTGTTGCATCCTTTCCTGGTTTTGGTATCAGAGTAATATTCGCTTCATAAAAGGTGTCGGGGAGGTTTCCGTTCTTCTCGATGTTGTGGAATAGTTTCTGCAAGATAGGTACTAGTTCTTCTTTGTAAGTATGGTAAAATTCAGGTGTGAAGCCATCTGGACCGGGACTTTTCTTTTTAGGGAGATTTTTAATTGCTGTTTCTATTTCAGCTGTTGAGATTGGTCTGTTCAGGGAATCTATTTCTTCCTGGTTGAGCCTAGGGAGGCTGTGTGTTTCTAGAAATTTGTCCATTTCCTCCACATTTTCCAGTTTGTGTGCATAAAGATTTTTGTAGTATTCATAAATTGTATCTCGTATCTCTTTGGGATCAGTTGTGATATCTCCTTTTTCATTCCTGATGGAGCTTATTAGAGATTTCTCTTTTCTGCTTTTCGTTAGCTTAGCCAATGGCGTGTCAATTTTGTTTATTTTTTCAAAGAACCAACTTTTTGTTTTATTAATCTCCTGAATAGCTTTCCTGTTTTCAATTTCGTTTAGTTCTGATTTGATCTTGTTGATTTCACTTCTTCTTCTGGGTTTGGGGTTGGTCTGTTCTTCTTTTTCCAGCTCTTTGAGTCGTTTCATTAGATTGTCTATTTGTGATCTTCTTGCCTTTTGGTTATAGGCATTTATGGAGATAAACTTTCCTCTCAGAACTGCTTTAGCTGTGTCCCAGAGGAGTTGATAACTTGTCTCTCCATTGTCGTTTTCTTCATAGAAGTTTTTTATTTCCGTCTTGATTTCTTCATTTACGAAGTAATCATTTAGTAGGAGGTTGTTTAATTTCCACGTTTTTGTGTAGAAATGTGAGTTTCTGTTAGGGTTGATTTCTAGTTTTATTCCACTGTGATCTGAGAAAGTACATGGTATGATTTCTATTTTTTTAAATTTCTTGAGATTTTCTTTGTGTCCTAGGATATGGTCAATCTTAGAGAATGTCCCGTGAGCTGATGAGAAGAACGTATATTCAGTGGATTTTGGGTAGAATGTTCTGTAGATGTCTGTCAGACCCAATTGTTCTAGAGTTTTATTTAAGTCCATTATTTCTTTATTAATTTTCTGTTTGGAGGGTCTGTCTCGTGCCGTCAGTGGGGTGTTGAAATCTCCGGCGATTATGGAGTTGCTATTAATCCATTTGCTTAGCTCCAGTAAGGTTTGCTTTATGAATCTGGGTGCACCTAAGTTGGGTGCATATATATTTAAAATTGTTATCTCCTCTTGTTGGACTGTGCCCTTCACCATTATATAATGACCCTCTTTGTCTTTTACTACTTTTGTTGGTTTAAAAACTAAATCGTCTGAAATTAGAACTGCCACACCAGCCTTCTTTTGGTTTCTATTTGCTTGGAATATTGATCTCCACCCTTTTATTTTTAGTCTATGTGCATCCTTGCAGGTTAAATGTGTTTCCTGAAGACAGCATATACTTGGCCTGTATTTTCTTATCCATTCAGCCAGCCTATGTCTCTTGAGTGGAGAGTTTAAGCCATTCACATTTATTGAGAGAACTGATAGGTAAGGTAGATTACTGATCATTCTGTTGGGTTGGATGTTGTTGCTATGATTTCTGTCTTGAGCCATTGTAATATCTGGCCTTTAATATCTTTGGGTTTTGGTTGTTTTTATATCCGTGGATTATTATTATGATGTTCCGTGGGTAACGCTGTTTTAAGTACTTCTTGTAGGGCTGGTCTTGTCTTGGTGAATTCTCTGAGCCTTTGCTTGTCTGAGAATGTTTTTATTTCTCCTTCATATATGAAGCTTAGTTTTGCAGGGAATAATATTCTAGGCTGGGCATTGTTTTGTTTCAAAAGAGTGAGAATGGGGCCCCAGTCTCTCCTTGCTTGTAAAGTCTCATTAGAGAAGTCTGATGTTATTCGAATTGGCTTTCCCTTGTATGTCACTTGCTTCTTTTGTCTTACAGCTCTTAGAAGGGCCTCTTTAGTTGATACTTTGGTCAGTCTGATGACTGCATGACGTGACGTCTTCCTGTTTGCATTGAATCTCCCAGGGGTCCTCTGGGCTTCTTGAACTTGTATATCGAGATTTTGAGCAAGGCCTGGGAAATTTTCCTCTATTATATCTTCAAAAAGCTTGTCCAGCCCTTGAGTGTTGTCTTCCTCCCCTTCGGCTAAACCTATGACCCTCACGTTAGGTTTTTTCACATAATCCCACAGCTCTTGTAGGCTTTGGTCTTTTCTCTTGTTTCTCTGCTGTATTTCTGTGACTGATTTATTTAATTGGAAGGTGTTATCTTCAAGCTCTGAGATTCTTTCTTCTGCTTGATCTACCCTGTTCTTGAGGCTTTCCACAGTATTTTGTAGTTCTCTGAGTTGATTCTTCATCTCCAGGACTTCGGTTAAAGTTTTCTTCACTGTGTCAATCTCTTTGTTGAACCTTTGTTCCATTTCTTGGAGGTTTTTTGTGTTTTCTTGGTGTTGGTTATTGAGTTGTTGTTGCAGCTGGGTGAGTGTTCTTATGATCCACATACGAAATTCCTTTTCTGTCATATTGGTTGCCTGATTTTGGTCGGTGTCCGTTTCTAGGGGGCTGGTGCTCCTCCTTGGGGGTGTGTTTTCCGTTTGGTTCTTCATATTTCCTGAGTTCTTTCGCTGACTTCTTCCCATGTCGATCAGTTGTTGTTTCTTTCCCTAGGTTATTGTTTGGGTATTCACACACCTTGTTTAGTTTCTGAGGCGTTAGGTGGTGCCTGTGGGTGAAGTTGGACCACTCCCTGTATATTGAGTCAGTGGATGCCGTGGAAAGGCTGTGCAAGATGCCGCCCCTGTCAGTAGGTGGCGTTTGCTTGGAGGAACAGGCTATGGTGTTGATTTTGAGTCCTGTTATCAGCTCTCGTTCTGGGCGGAGCTGGGTTGGGTAAGCCTGCCCTCAGGCCGTTAGCAGGGGTCAAAGTTCTGTTCTCAGCTTACAGGGAAAGCTGTCAGGGCAGGGCTGGAATGGTCCCGCTCAACCAGAAAGTCTGGAGGTGGGGGTGGGGCTGTCTGAGACCCGCAGTCTGCAGCAGGCCTCGCTTCTTTCCACCCTCCCCAACTCTGCAGCTACTCCTGGGCCTCTGCCAGCAGGCCAGACCACAAGCTACCAGGCCTCCCCGGACTGTGATGCCTCCCCTGGACTGTGATGCTGGCGGGGAGGTTCCCTGCACAGGAACGCCACCTGGGTTGGGCGCACGGCCTCCTCCTGGGAGGAGGGTTGCCCTCTAGGACGCCGATCCGCCCCTGGAGGCACACAGCCCTCAGTAGGCTGTTCGCGTATAATCCTTCTGTGCCCGGGGCAATGCTAGCCCTCGGTGCAGGGGATCTGGTCTGCAGGTCCGACCTCTGGGTCCCAGAGTTCAAACTGTATTCCCACCAGGGAGAGGATTTCCGGTCCTAATTCACCCACAGGGAGCCCAAGCTGGATCTATGTCTCTCAGCCTCTGAGTCGGCACCGTTTTCCTGGGAACACGGTGCCAGCAGCACCTGGGAGGGCGGGCGGGGTCCCAAACGGGAAGGTCCCGTTCCCTGGAGGTGCCTCCGGCTGGTGGCTGTATTGTCTCTCTGGGCAGCCGCGGGTAGGGTCGGCGGAGGGGAGGAGGAGGCAATATGGCGCCTGCCGCGCGGCTCGGGTCCGTGCACACGGAGGTGCCCGGAGGAAGTTGGGAACCTGGTGCCACGTCTGCTACAGGCTCACCGTTGGCAAGCGGCGGCAGTCTCTGGGCTGATGTCCGCAGGTCTCTCCACCCACTGGGGAGCCCGCCAGCAGTCCCGAATGCAGGGGAGGGGAAACAGCAATTCCACCTACCCTTGCCGCTGGTCTCCGGGCTGCTCCGGTGGTCTCAGCCTCCAGTTCTCCTCCGCAGCCTCCTCCCGTGGAGTCTCCCGGGGTCTCAGGTACCCCTCTTCTTTCTTTCTTTCTTTCTTTCTTTCTTTCTTTCTTTCTTTCTTTCTTTCTTTCTTTCTTTCTTTCTTTCTTTCTTTTCTTTCTTTTCTTTCTTTTCTTTCTTTCTTTTTTTTGAGACACAGTCTCACTTTGTTGCCTAGGCTACAGTGAGTGCTGTGGTGTCAGCCTAGCTCACAGCAACCTCAAACTCCTGGGCTCAAGCTATCTTCCTGCCTCCCCCTCCGGAGTAGCTGGAACTACAGGCATGCACCACCATGCCTGGCTAATTTTTTGTATATATATTAGTTGGCCAATTAATTTCTTTCTATTTATAGTAGAGACGGGGTCTCGCTCTTGCTCAGATTGGTTTCGAACTCCTGAGCTCAAACGATCTGCCCACCTCAGCCTCCCAGAGAGCTAGGATTACAGGCATGAGCCACCGTGCCGGCCTTTTTAGGTTCATTTTCATTAAATAATTAAGTATTCATTTCTCTCTGCTGCCAAGTATTTCTTCCTAAGTGGATCAAGGATTTATAGCTATGACTTGGCATAACATGAGCATATAATGAATCTATTACTCTTCAGGTCTCGTGCAGTTAAAACAAAATGTGCCCATGATATACCTTTTATTATGTTATTTATTTATTTTTGAGACAGAGTCTCACTTTGTTGCCCAGGCTAGAGTGAGTGCCGTGGCATCAGCCTAGCTCACAGCAACCTCAAACTCCTGGGCTCAAGCGATCCTTCTGCCTCAGCCTCCCGAGTAGCTGGGACTATAGGCATGCGCCACCATGCCTGGCTAATTATATATATATATATATATATATATATATATATTAGTTGGACAATTAATTTCTTTCTATGTATAGTAGAGATGGGGTCTCGCTCTTGCTCAGGTTAGTTTCGAACTCCTGACCTCGAGCAATCTGCCTGCCTCGGCCCCCCAGAGTGCTAGGATTACAGGCGTGAGCCATGGCACCTGGGCTTATTATGTTATTAATGACACAATTTTATCTTCTTTTATTCATCTCTCCCCTCCTCTATCAATCATAAATCTGATGTGTGATACTAGAATTCTTTCTTTAATTTCAACTCAAGTAACTTGTTATAGTCGTCACTTAATGTTTTTTATTTTTCTTTTTTGGACATAACAAATGTTATCTCTGGTCATTTGAATTGCACCAGTAAAGCTTAGTTTCTTCTAAAGAACATCACATTTTCTTATTCTTCTGTCTCCAATATCACGTCACTTCAATGTTGCTAATATATGCATATATAAATGAATGAAAGCAGCCTCTTTCTCTTTCCTTGAAGAAACCTAAACATCTTATGTTGTGCCAATCCCTCCTGTTTCCATGAGGTAGATGTGAAGCACATTTAGTCTTTCCAATAAGAACGCCGAAGGTTTTCATTTCCTGCTGCAGCAGCCAAGGTTTGCAAGTGGACTTGCTGTGAATCTCTGTCACCAGTATGAGCCATGGAGATAACAGATTACATAAAGACTTTCCTCTATGAGTTATGGCTAAAAAAAAACTTGCTCAAAGTTTTTAAATGTTGAGCATTTGTTTGAGGCCCACAGTCACGGTATAGAAGTTTGAGAGATTGTACCAAGCAAGACTGATAGGAGGGAACAAAACAAACTGATGGTTGAAGAGGAGATTTATTTGTGAAAGGTGCCTTTCTTCAAGTATGCCTCCAACAGAGTTGTACGTGAGATTAGTTAAGGTTTTGATCTGAATTAGGGTCTTTTGAAAACAACAGATCGATCTTGAAGACCTCCTTGTGTGAATACAGGCTTGAATAAATGAAATAGAAAATATTCAAATGCCTAAAACAGATGATAATTAAATGATGTTTGACTTGATAGTGAAAAATAAGTAGTTATAAATTGATTTATGATTAATTCATAAAATTGACTCTTGTTAACAGAACAGAAGACATAAATAAATGAAATTTTGTGTGGAACTTTAGCATTTGTAAAACCCATCATTTCACTTAGAGGAAAGATGCCGTAATTGCTACTGGGCACATGTAGTTGTTAAAAGAGCAATTTTTTTCCTTATTTTCCTATGGCAGGAACAAAATCAGAGAACTTAAAAAAGTTGAACAATATGATCACTTGTGTACATGTTATATACATATACACAAATCTGGCTTGCTTTCTTTTTTCTTTCTCTTCCCTCTTCTCCTACCTTCTTTTCTTCCTTCTTTGTAACAAAGAAAGAAATCAACCCTCAATGCTGCAATGTAATCAACTTTTGTGAGAAACATCAATTATTACCATTTACTAAAGTTTTGCCTAAAGACATTATTTAAAACCATAATAGACAATTTTATTTTTGTGTAGGAATGATGGATTCTACTAGGAAGTATGGGATATTCAAATATTTTATGTATTCTATTTAAAGTAGGGCCCCTGCTTGGAAGCAACCTGAAATAGTATCTAGATTAAATTCCTCATTTTATAGATGAAAAAACTAAGACCTTTATGGCTAAGTATCATCCACAGACAGCCAGGATTTAAACCCAGGTCTTCTGCTCCAAGTCAGCAGCTTTTCCAACTCTACCAAACAACCAACTTAAAAAATAAATAAAATAAATACAAAATGAAAACTCCAAGCCCATAATTTTCAGCTTAAGTTTTATTAAAAATTTAACAAGTTTAAAGTTAAAAATAACCCCTCTATTTGGTGAAAACTTCAACCAGAGTAGTGACATATAGTTAAAGAGATTATATTTTTCTTCATTTGCTTAAATTTCCAACAGTTAGTTTTGATACATTATACACATTATACATCATTTAACCCTTAACTCCTACTGTCATGAAGTAAAAGAGTGGTACTGGGAAAATATTGTTCTTTCTCAAAACAACATTAACTGTAATCATGTAAGTTATTTCTGATATTCAAAGTCACGGCCAATAATTAGATCAGACTGGAATATTGAATGTTGTATTAAAAAGAACATGCTGTGAATGGAACATCCATTTAGCATCAGAAAACTCTGAATTCCAGTCCGATTCAGCTACTCCCCAACTGGGTGATCTCCTTGGGAAACATAAACTCTGAGCCTTGGTTTCATTATCTGCAAATTGAACGTATCAAGCACATAGAGGATTCCTCTGGGTACAAAAATCAGATGATGCATAGTAATTGCCTGCATCTGATGCTCACTGAGGTCTAATGCCTCATCCTTGAATTTTAACAGTGAAGTGAAGGACTTTGGTGAGCTTTCTGAAACTATGCTGAGTTGACTGGTTTGGGAAATGTCTGAAACTCCTCAAAAGATTGAGCACCCATAAAAAATACATTCTTATTTATAAGTCATGCTTCACATAAGCCATTCAGTTCTAGGTCTACTGGCTCTTGGAAGCCTTTTTTGTACTCACTGCTGTTTTATAATCTCCAAGGTGAACTTAAATCCCTTTTATTGACTAGTCTGGTACAGATAGGGTACTTATTAAATGCTCGTTGAATAAATATCATTGGACTTTCTATTAGGCATGTGCTTGGTACATACATTCACACATGGGCACATGTATGAATGTAAACTCAGGGGCAGGTACTTGGCTCATTTTGTTCACAGCTATATTTCCAGTGCTTATAGCAGCATTTGGCTGGCATACACTAAGTGTTCAAAAATATTTGTTGGATAAATTAATGAAAGTGTAAGTGTGCAACATCCTATCCTAGACACTATAGGAAGTAAGTTATTAATGGTTTTTGCTTTTTGAAAGGATCACTTATCCCAATGTATCTAATGAAAGAGGAAGAAATAGTAAAACAATTAAAAAATTTCCATTGTTCAATATTTAAGTTTGCACACTGTTTCCAGCTACTCCCATTAGGAGAGGAAAAGTGAGATAGTTTCCAAAACTAAACTAAAACTAAAAACTCTATTCTTAAAGACTTTCCTTGAAAGAAATGATACTGTGTTTTTACTGTCATATCAAAATGATGGTTTTACATGTTTGTTATCTTTCCTAAGTTCGTAAACAACAAAAAAGCAAATGTTATTCAAGTTTTGTTTGGTTTATATACCTGTCTCCCCTGTTCAACTGCAAGGTCATCAAGATTAGGGATTGTGACTAGTTTATGTCTGCACCTCCAAGGTCTGACACTGCCTGACAGATATGGAGGTGCTCAACAAATGAAATCTAAGTACTAAAACCCATATTTGATATTTGTGAAACAATTTTAAAGTCTCTTTCACATTCCCTTTACATGCCCTCTAAAGTCAAGATTATTATTATCTTTTTTAGTACGTGACTACTTTGGGGTTACATTTGGTCATTTTATGACAACTAAAACAGATGGGTGCGTAGAGACAGTGTCTATAATATGAGCAGTATTCCTCTGAGTGACCAGAGTGTCAAATTGCCATCAAGTGTACAGTGGAGAGGACTAGCAGGCTCCCTTTCCAGTTCTTCTCTTATTCTGTGCCAACTGGGCCCTCGGTCTTATTGGTATCCAATAATCAGCCCGATTACAGCTAGCCCTGGGAGACATGACAGAAAGAGAGTCCTCATCTTGCATTAATTGCTCCTATTGAAACTATGCCACATCTCTCCAAGCTAGATGTTGCTTAGTATCCCTTTGATATGATAATGACATGCTTCTTAGCAGATGAATATGCAAATTAAAAGCAGTAATTTGGTGGCATGCACCTGCTGACACTGCACGGCTATGCTTATATGCTCTGCTGTAACACTGCAGCCACACAAAAGCATCACAGAGGTAAAATTAAATTCTAATGTCGTATATATTAAACAGATGCTTCCACTTTTCTTTGTATATCTACTTTTACAGATTTTGCCATTGGAATCTCAGTTTTCTCTTCATGCAATTAATGGACATTGATGTGTCATACACAGAAGCGTACTCAGTGCCATTTAAGGGGACTGATTTTAAAGAGGTGGCTTACATATATGCACATTAGAAGATGAACATTTCTTCTTCATAGCATAGAAGCTGATGACTTTACTCTTGTGGCACAAAGACTCCTATTCATACATGGAATGCATCTTTGGGCTGCAAAGCCGAAAATCACATTTCTATAGAAAAGATGTGCACTGAAATATAGGGATACTTCATATTGCTTGAAAAAGAATTCCAAAATGACTTGAAGAGGCTAGCAAAATACCCAGAATCAATAAAGTAAATTTCTCTGCTTCATGAAGCTAGTTGCAATGGATGAGAAAGCCTAACTGGTATTTACTTAGGTATGACCTATAGTTACCCTGGGAACCTAAAAGTCTTTATCAATGTATTATGTAGTTCAACCTGACAGAATTAAGCATTCTGAAGACAAAATCTTACAAAAAGTACTTCTTATCTATTTTTCTCATCCTTTAAGCCCAGGTAGCATTCACACAGTTATATATACATATATATATGTACATATATATATGACAATAGCTGAGTTGATTGATATTGAACTGTTTAATAAAACAAATACACAGCTTAAATATATTTGAATATAATGAGCATTTTATACTATGCATTTAATAATCACATATTACTATATTAAGTGGAAAGGCTCCAATTTAATTAACATCCCTCTATTGTTGGATATAGATTTTTACCAATTCCACAACTATATAGTAATATATACAGATAATACTGCAATGAACACTTCTGAACATGTAGGATTTTTCTTCCTTTTGATTATTTCCCTGGAGTAATCTTCCAGAAGTGAGATTAGGAAGTCAAAGGATGAGGCCAGTCTTAAAAAGAAAAACAAATCTCTGGCAAACTATTTGCCTTATTTCACAATTTATACTTTTCAGAAACTTAGCAAGAAAGATGCTTTTATGGTTACATGATTGGAGAACCAATTTTTAGCTTCCACATACAAGTCTCCACCTATGCTGATTTAACATACTTAGCATGTTTATATAAAAATCCTCTAGTAATCTCACTATAATTAAGAGGAGAATTCTATGAATTCATTTTATTTTATAGTCTATGGACATTCTAAAATTATTTCTCCAATTCTAGTTAGTTATGAAGTTTTACAAAACTATAAAAGAACTATAAAATTTGAACTAATAAAAGTAAATGTCACTTTTCTTCTTTTGGGCAAAAATTCCCATTTATTTATATATGTTAAAAAACTGTCTTTTTTTTACATTATGTGAAGGCGTTGATATAAATGGAGTGGAAATTTTATGTATGGCTACAGCAATCCATTGCTGTATAATGATGCCATTAAACACGCAGGAGTAACTACTACAGAGAAACACAATTCTTCTCTTAACCTTTCAATCTTGTGCTATATCTAGTTTCTATTAAACTAAAGAATAAGAGATTCAAGGTTATTTCTAATTGCATAAAAAGTCCTATTACTGGTGAGCTTTGTAGAAGTATCTGCTACATTTGTACCATAATTCTTTACCTCAAGGAATCATATTTTAATGTTTTCAATTGTTTATAGTCCTTGAAAAATACATAGAAAGTATGTGCAATAGGAGGAAGGTCAAGATTTGTGGTACTTTTCAAAAATTTCCTTTTCATTTATATTATTCAACAAATGACTAGTTTTCTTAGATCATTTACAGATTGTTTTAGGATTTCTAAATTTTAATTATTTAACAATCACATTATTAACAATCTTTAACTTTTTGACAGAATTAAAATACTGTTTGCAGTCACTTAGGGTGATTTCAAATCCTCCTGAAAAGAAGTGGGAAGTCGTTCTGTCCTATTCTGTATCATTTCAGCCTTTTAAAATAGCTATAACTTTCTAAAATACTGCTTTGGAAGAGGGATGTGAATTCTGAAACCTGTGTTATACCGACATTGGGATGATCATTGCACTGGGAACCAGGAGACTCAGGTTTTAGATCCAACTCTCCATGGGCTGGGTAGGCAATTTGCTTAACTTTCTCTGGGCCTCAAATTTTCACCACAACTAGTCATCCATTTAACAAATATTTATTGGATGCCTATTGTGTGCTGGGTACTGTTTAAGGTGATGAAGATACAGCAGGGAATAAAACAAGGGCCCTCTATTATGTAGTTTACATTCTGGTATGTGAGAGGCACATAACGACAAATACGTTTAAGGAGAGGTGATTGGAGGTCAGCCTCTTTGCAGCACTGCTCCATCCTCTCTGTCCATCACCAGCAAGCCTTCTGATTTCTTTAAGATCCAAGCTCCAATTTTAGGTGTATTGAAAATAAATGCATTCACTACTTGAAGCACATTATTTCTTCTATAATAAATAAATTTAAAAAAATCCTCCCTTACCAAACTTCTGCCTATAGCTGCCAACTTGTTTCTCTGCTCTCCTTTAGTTTTTTAAGAAACAGTTCTTGTAAAGGTTCATTGTTTCTAGTTCATCTTCTCCCATTATCTCTCAGACATGAAATCACTCCAAACAGGCTTTTGTTCCCACCATTCGACTCAAATTATTCTTGGTCAATGTCTCAAATTATCTCCATATTTTGAAATCCAAGGTTAAGGTTCAGTACTTTTTTTACTCTTCCCAGTATTACTATTTCTTGGTACTATTATTGGTAATAATAATCATTGCTGCCATTTGCTACATACTTGTTATACTCTAGAAACTATTCTAAGTGTGTTTAATAAATTTAGGCATTTAAACCTCACAAAAACATACGAAATAAGAATCATAATAATCCCCATATTATAGATGGAGAAAAGAGAGGTCACAGAGAGGTGTTGTGACTTTTTCAAGGTCACAAATTAAACAAATGGCCAGCTGGATTTGAACCTGGCAGAATGGCTTTCAAGGCTTTATATCTTAGCCACTATGTTATGCTGATTTATTGGCAACATTTGACTCAGTTGATTAGTCCTGTTTAAAACACTTTGTTAACTTGGCTTTCAAGACACCATGCTTCCCTGGATTTTTCCTGTCTTCTTGGCTGTTTCTTTTTAGTCTCCTTGCCTGTTCTTCCCTGTTGGCCTTCCTAAATCTTAACATTGGAGTTTCCTCTGAGCCGAGTTCTTTAATTTCGTCTCTTTTTTCTCTCTATTCATTCCCTTGTCGATCTCATCATAAATCTCAAGGCTTTAAGAGGCAAATTTTGACAACTCCCAAATTTTTACCATTAAAGCAAGCTTTCTGTGAAATCCAGACTTGCATATCCAAATGCCCACTTGACATCTCCAATTTGAGGTGCCGGGATCTCAAACTTAACAAAATTAAGCTGAACCCAGCTCTCTCCCCACCTCTACCCCAAACCAGCCTTCCTTCTCAGTTAAGCACAACCCCATTCTGAGGAGTTGTTTAGGGTCAAAACTTTGTAGTCTTCCCTGACTCTTCTCTTTTTCTATGACCCGTATCTTGTCCACCAGCAAATCTTGTTGGCTATACCTTCAAAATATATCCGGAATTCATCTCCTTTTCAACATCTCCACTGTCACCATCCTAGTCCAAGCCCTGGCAATTGCACCTAGATTTATTTTTATCTCTCTACTTCTGCCCTTGTTCTTTGACAGTCCAGCCAACCCAGCAACCAGAATGATCTTGCTTAAATGAAACTAACACCACGTTGTCCCTTTGAACCAATGGCTTCTGATTTCACACAGAGCAAAATACCAAAGCCATTATATTGGCTTACAAAGCCCTACACAATCTGCTCCCCTATCATGTCTCTGAATTTACCTTCCATAATCCTAGTCCCTGCTCATTGTGTTCTAGCCTACTCTTTGCCTTTCCTGCTCTTCCTTGGACTTTGAGGCCTCTGTGACTTTCTGCCAATTTTTCCTTTTTCCTGGAATCTTTTGCTGTCAAATGTCACCCTGGCTTTCTTTCACTCTCCTTCAAGAATATGCTCAAATGATCTCTTTTTAGGAGGCCTTCTTCGACTGTCTTATTTAAATTGTACCCCAATACTTCCAATCTCCTTTCCCTGCTTTACTATTGGTAGTAATACTATATATTTTATTTATTTAACTTTATTTCTATCTCCCCCAAAAGAATGTTTCACAGGCAGTGAGCTTTGTCTGTCTTGTACATTGTGTGGTCCCAGGACCCAGGCCATTGTCTGGCTTATCGTAAGAAAATTATTAGTCCATATAAGAGGAAATTTAGAGGTAGGCTACATTCTTTTTTCTTTTGTCTTGTGGAAGGAAGGAAGTTTCACTTCTGGATGTTCTCCTTAAGAGTGAAGAACTTTTCTAAAAGCTTCTAGCAAAATGCTTCTTGCTTTCTATTGTGCAGAACTTTGGCCAATCACTGATTGTGGGGAACAGGGGCTGAGATTACATTTAAATTCAGTTAGACCCAACCCTAGAGCAGACAGTGGGATCAGCTTCCCTTGAGGCATTTGCACTGTGGACAGGAGGGACCCTACTGAAGAAATCAGGGTTCTACAGGAAAGAAACCCCAGGCAGGCAGCCAACAGTGTCCACTACAGATATCTCAAAGTGGAAGTGCTGGCTGTAAGGATATGACAGTACTCAATTCCTCCCATGCTCATCAACACTGGACCTTAGCTATTGAAAAAAAAATCAGTCTAATGATTGAAAAAATTTTATCTCACGTTTGTTTTAATTTTCATTTCTCTGACTATTATTGAGGTGAAGCACATTTTTCAGTTGTTAATTAACCATCTGAGTTTTTTCTTTTTTAAAATTGCCTGGTCATATGCTTTGCTCATTTTGAGAGGGGTTAACTTTTTCTTGTTGTTTATATAGCCTGTACATAATCCTTTGTTTTATAAATGGCAAATATTTTATCCCAATCTATTGCTTGTCATTTAACTTTGTTTATTGATTTTCACTGGGTCATGTATAGATTTGTGTATTCAAATATTTTAATCATTTGATTTTTAGCTTCTGGGTTTTGTCTTTTTTTTCTGAGTTTTGTCTTAATGGGGCTTGTCTTACTCCAATATTATAAAAATACTTTTCTATATTCAGTTGTTTAAAGTACAGCTTTTATGATATCTTGAATTTACCATTCTGGACTCTGTGTCCTATTTCATTTACTTATTTATCTATTTGACTTCAATCGATATCAAGCTCTTTTAATATCTTGACATGCTCTGATATTTTAGAAAATTTAGAAGATATTTTACTCCCATTTTTCCTTTCTTTATTGACTGTCTCACCTCCAGATATGTATAGAACTAATTTTTAAGTTTTTATTTGGCATTACATTGAATTAATTAGTTTGAGGAGAATTGCCAGCTTTACTGTATTGAGTTACTCTAGCCATGACTGAGGCAATGTTTTACTACATTCTTCATATAGAGATAGGAATTAAACTATTTTTAAAACTTTCAACAAGTAACTAGATTGTTCTCAGCAATCAGCTTTTTATTAATTTATGATTTTATTGTATTGAAGTCAGAAAAAGTCTATGCAATTTCTGGGTTTTTTTGGAATTTATTGAGATTGTTTCCTGAGAAATAGTAGCAGTAAATGTTAAAAAATAAATAATGCCTTTGTGTTTCATAAATGTGCATTCTCTATTTGTTGGATATCTGTATGTATACATATATATTTTGTTACATATATTATTAAAGTCCTATTTATTCTTATTACTTTGGGGCTACTTTAATCATCAAATTCTAAGAGATGTGTACTAAGTTATTCCAATAAAATTATGAGTTTGACAATATCACTTGCATTTCTAATAGTTTTTGTTTTACATATGTCAAAGCTCCATGGTATGTGTATTAGATTTGTGACTTTTATATCTTGATAGATTGTTCAGATTATAATGTAAAATCTTCCTCTGTGTCATGTTTAATAATTTTGGTTCCAAACTCTAATTTATGTCATATTAATATTTCTTTAACTGGGCATTCTCTGTGTTAATTAGCATCTTTCTAAAATACCTCTGCCTAGCCTTTATTTTAATTATGCTGTGTCATTTTGTTTTGGAAGTGTCTCTTGAAAGTAGTAAGCAGTTAGATTTTTAAAAAATCTTATTATCTCTGCCTTTTAATAGGAAAATTAAGATTTTGCATTCATAATGATTATTAATATGTTTGGATATATTGTCACTATTAAATATTTAATACTTACTGTTTAAAAAGTAATTTCTTTTTTTTCCCCCATCTTTTTTGGGGTTTATTGAGTTTTCTCCACTTTTTTTCCTCCCGAGAGATTTAAAAATTATATGTTTTATATTTTGTTTCTATTCCTGTATTAGTTAGCCTTGAATTTTTTAACTAATTTTTTTTCCTTTTTTTTTTTTGGTTTTGGGTTTAAAAAAATTTTTTTAGAGACAGGGTCACACTCTGTTGCCCAGGCTGGAGTGCAGTGGTGCAATGATAGCTCACTGGGCTCAAGTGATCCTCCTGCCTCAGCTTCCTGAATAGCTAGGATCATAGGTGTGCACCCAACTAATTTTTTTTATCATTTTGTACAGACAGGGTCTCCTTATGTTCCTCAGGCTGGTCTCGAATTCCTGGCCTCAAGTGGTCCTCTACCCTCAAGTCTCCCAAAGTACTGGGATTATAGGCGTGAGCCACTGGTGCCTGGCTTTAACTCATTTGTTTAAATGTATATACCTTCCCCTAATATAAGATAATAAATCCCAGCACAGTATTATTTTCTCCTTCACCAACATTGGGTTTACTTTCTAATCATGTGTTGAACTCATTTGGAGTTTAGTTCTTGATTGTTAATATTTTTTAAAAATTTAAATGACTGTAAAGATTTATACTTAACCATAAAATTTACTAGTTTCTTTTCATCTCCTATTGTTGGTATTTAATGTCTTTCTTTTTCCTGAAATCTTTTTTTGTTTTCTTCAACTAATTCCTTGAATATTTGTTTCTGAATGGATGTTTTTAAAATGTCTTCATTTTACCTTCACATTTGAAGGCTCATTTGGCTGGATTTAGAATTACACATAGGTTAACTGAGAAGGTGACGTCTGAATAAAGACTTGAAGATAGTGAAGGAGGCAGCTGCATAGATCATCTGAGGTCTCAGCAAAGGCAACATCAAGTGCAAATGCTCCCCAAAGCAGGAGCATGTGTGTTCTTGGACCACATATAAGTGTGGAAATTTATTTAATGTCTGTCTTTCCAATCAGCCTGTAAACTTCAAGACCAGGACTCTTATTTTCAACTATACATCCAGCACCTCTTATAGCATTTAGCATAAAGCATATGCTCAATATTAGCTGAGCAGACAAATGAGCCAAAATTTAAAACTAAAGCCCTAGATTATGCCATCTGAGTTTACTACTAACATAGTTTAATTCCAATAATAATAAAAAAAGAGGACATGGCCATCTCTTCTAGCATGGTGAGCTGCACAAAGTACTAAGCCAGGAAAATGTTTCTACTACTTATTTGTTTCTTGTGCACTTTTAAATAAGTCACTTATCCTTTCTGAATCACAAGGCAGAGGCAATAATATTCACCTTGCTGCTTAACTCACAGGACTATTATCAAGAAAAAAATCATTAAGTAAATATAAAACAATTTGCAAACTCTGTCCTTATTAAAACAACAGGAATTAGCTATATTTATCAGTAAATATTAATATAAAATACATTTTTAAAACAAAAATAAACTTCTTTGAGGAATTTGATTATAATTTTCTTTTGGGATTGGAGTACTTTATACATAGTATGTACTCAGTACAAATGTTTGAAAGAGTACTAGAAAATATTCACCCCATGGAAAACATGTAACTAACTCAATTTTTGCAGATTTTTATATTTGCTATCTATAAACTATACCTTGCTTCCCTTTAGCCCAGTAATAAAATTTTGTATAAATAAAAAATACCTTAAATCATCCAAAAAAAGAATGAGAGATAACGTTGCTGTAGAAATTATTTTGCCAGATCATTTTAGAGGATATAATGCTCTGTAATGAAATAATACTCCTTAGGGTTTGGCTTCATATATTAGAAGTCTGAAAGGAGAGTTTTTTGTGATGAGTAAAAAACACAGCAGGGATTACAGGTGTCCCTCACTGATAGGCAGTTGATTGGCAAAACAAAAACAAACAAGTTTCAAAGAAAAGATAAAGAGTTGACAATATTCTTTCTAAAATCCATTTCTAAGCATTTATGATTTGTCTCTCAAGTCTTCAGTTTGGATTACATGAAGCAGAGTTTGCTAACGTCACGTAGTTTACAATACTAAGAACTATAAAATCCTTCCTATGGTACAATCATACTGAATAGTGGCCCCATGAAAAGAGTATTTACTGCCTTTATGATTTCATATTTGACTACTAAAATCACCAGGCAGCAGTCTTCATTTCTACCAGGTACTATTTCCCCTATATGTGTTCATGGTGTTTTCTCTTTAAAAACCAAAAGCAAAATATCTCCAGATTCTGTTAATTGCTAAATTTCAATTAAAGAAGCAAGGCCTAATGGTAGAAAAGTCTTTCAAAAGCAATACTGGCTTATAAGTAAATTTATGGACAAAAACTACATTATTAAGTAACATAGTATTACCAAACAGTTTACTACCTCCCTCCTTGAAAGCCAGGAATGATCTGTATGTTGGGAGACTTCAAGACTCCATTTGTGACATTGCCACAGCTCTGCTGTGGGCCACAGGTTTAACGAAGCCAGCTAGGCCAGGAGGCAGCTGGAACCCCTGGAGTCTCAACCCATAGAACCTGAGGTGGGCAGAGGAGGTGCTTCATGAAGAAAGAAAATAAAGCTATGGGACTGCAAGGGCTGAAGAGGTAGTATCACTGAGGGCAGTGGGCCTGGTATAAGAAAAACCTCCTCTCTGGTCCATTTTCATTTCCTCACTTCTGGCAGAGATGAAAATACAAGAAATAGTTCACTTTCCTCTTCACTCTAATTTTGAAAAAACAATAGCAGGAATGCAATTAAGTGGCAATTTGCATTCAGGCTTGGGGAGAGAATGTATGTTGCAGGACCCTGGTGAATGGAGACACCCCCACCCAGTTTCCCTGCATCATGTGAAGGAGGCCAGACTGTTCTCATGAGGGACTGTGGGCTGTGATGCCCAATTGTGAGATTTTAAAAAAGAAACAGAAAATGCAGATTTTTAAAAATGTAAACTGTCCTTTTAAATTATTTTTTTAAATGTAAACAATCTGCAGGTCAATAATGCATGTGTCAAATGCACATATTTTTGGACTAGATCCTGCATTTAGGCCACAGATTTGCAACCTCTGTAAAAACCCAGCAATTGTCTCTCCATTTGAGGTAAGGTGAAAGTCAACTGTCTCCAACAAAAAAATTATAACTGCAACACTTTCTCCTTCCTTTTCCATTAACCAATACCTCCACACATAATATTTTGAGCAGAAGACAGGAACACCCACTTAAGACAATAGGCCTGAAATTAGAAGTACAGAAGATAAAAGACCTAGACTTGTTGCATGGAAATATATCAAAGTCTAGTAAATCATCACTGATTATTGCTTTATTAACATAAAACTTATTACTTATTTGTCAAATATGGCACACATTTCTTTTAAATGCACAAATATGGCAGAGAGAGATTGTCAATGTGGTGAGACAAGTTTCCTCCCTTGCTTTGTTAGGTCAGTTGTTCGTCTCATGATAAGATCCCATGTTTACATGTTAAATTTCCTGTTGCAGCAAAAACAAAATAAAATAAAACAAAACTCCAAATAAACAAATAAAACAAAATGTTCATAGTCTTATTTAATACAAGTGTAAAATCATAAAGACCAATTGATTTGTGACATATTTAGTGGCACTAGTGTTAGTGACTCCCAGTTACAAGAAAAGATTTTAAAACAGAAACCCAACAGACCATTCTGTTACTCTTAAACATCAAGTAAATCCTCAGTCAAAAAGCATTCATTGAGGTACTATTAGTAATTCACTTATGGGGTGAACTGTAAATCTATAATGCCTTAGGATATTTCTTTCTGAAAAACTAAACCAGTCGATTGACAGGAACATGTTTGTCCAATACTACGTGAAATTCTGTTTTCCATCATTTTTTTTCCCTCAACACCTTCTCCTCTTCCCTAATTGCCAGGACTTCTGACATGTCACAGCCTCCGATTCACTGTCAATTTTGTTGGAATGGATTTTGTTTTCTTTTACCTCTTTTAAAGGGACATGGTGACAAAAGTGGTAGGGTGGACAAGGAGACAAGTGCGCTTCTTGATTTAGCCTACCCAGCTTCACAGAGCCAACAATTTTTCAGTGTGTGGCTTCCTATGTACCTGCTCCACCTGACTGCTTTCTTACCTGGTGCGTGACCTTCAGTTGAAAATTCCAGCAGCGTGCAACTTGTCTCTGGCAAATGAATTGTAAGTATGCCAGCTGCCAGATGTCTTCATTTTTAAAACACCTTCAAAACTGCTTCTGGCACAGTTCCATAAGCAAAACAGGCGACGCTGTAACTGTAGTTTCCATGCTGTGAGCAAAAAATGAGGGGGTGAGGGGAGCAGATGGAGGCAAGAGAAAAATGTATTGCCCTCACATCTTGAAAAAGAGTCTAAAATGAAGGGGAAAACTAAATCTGGCTGCCATTATCAGTAAATATTTGGATGAAGAGTTATTAGTGACCTATGGTATTTGTGTTCGATATGCACACAAATCGTCACCTTCAACAATATAATCATTTTAAATACTATAGTTTTATGAGTCCAACGAAATGATGACGATATGTTTTCCTAAAAATGAGGACTTTCAGCTACTAAGATAATAAATAAATATAAGCCTAGGGAGAGCTATCAAAAATCAAGACATCTTTTTTTGCCTTCAGCAAAGCAAAATGTTCTTGCTGTCAAAACTAGGATTTTAAAGTGGGAGAGTAAAGAAGGAGCTTCCAGATGTCAGGGACTTGTGCTCAATTCCTATCCTGTTCAAAACCTCCTTCAAACCTTCTAATGGATTAAATGATTAAGTAAGTAACACACTATAAAGGGACAAATTTAGAGAATAAGACACTTTATATACATTTAGAGTGACTGGCATTCCTAAAAATCTGTGATATCCACATTACCATGGAAATAACTGAATCCCAGAGAATGGATATAACTTAGATTGGTTGACAAAAGTCAGTCAGAATGAGTCAGAAAATAGTGATCCTGAATTTGAACCTGACAACATCTATAATATAAAAACAGATATTAACATTTGAGCCTAGAAAAAAGTCAGAATATAGTAATCTCAGTTCAAGTCTAATTAATTCAAAGAGAATCCTTTCCATCCATATCTTTCAATAGCTCTTATAATAGAACTGGACACATCTTATATGGAGTATCAAATAGAAAAAAAAAAGTTAAAATGAGGAAGGAAAAGAAAAAAAAAGACACACCAATGAAAGACCTGATACAGAGATTCTCAACCAAAAGGTCTTACGGAAAGGAAGTATGCTTTTAAAAAAGTGAGCAAGATTGGTTTTGGATACATGCCACTGGCAAAATCATAAAAAGGGCGGTTTGCTTTTTTAGCTTTCAATTCTACAGTCTTCATGGAAATCTTTCAATTTAATCACACATTCTCTGTGCATGCCTTTCATTTCCCCACCTCTGTGGATGATAATAGCATAATCTATTTTTTTCTCTTGTACTATCCTTACCATTCATTGCTGTTTATTGAATTTCTGTCCATCTTTTAAGTTTTGGCTCAAATGCAATCATCTCCATGAACTTTCCCCAATCTGCTCTACATCCATTGAAAGAACTCTCTTTCCTATGTAATTCTTATAGCACTGCCTTTTGCTGTTTATGTTCTTATCTGTCTCCCTGTCTAGACTGTGAGCATCTTGAGGACTGAAATTGTGCGGTGTAAGTTCTTAAAAACCACACAACACGTAGTATACCTTGCACATTCTTACTCCTTAGTAAATGTCAGAACAGAACTGGGTGCCTGCTAACTTTTGGTCTGTCAAAATTGCCCTCATCCTGTCCTTGCCCTACGGCAAGTTACATAGTAGACATTTTTATTCATTAACCCTAACTCCTCAAATAGATTTTATTTTTATTCCATTTGTTCTATCCAGTCCATTATTCATCTGTGAGCAAACAAACGTTATAATGGATCATATGAAATGTAACTTCCAAGTAACATAAATTAGATTTTAAAAGGAATGGGAACCTTAATTTAAACAGCATTGGGGTAGATTAGAGGGATACATTTTCTGGGTCTTGCTATACTCTCATTCAAAACATAGAACAAATGCACGTAGAACTATGTGCGGATACATATAAAGAAAAGAAACATTGACGGCAAAAAAGTAATACAATGTAAAAAAAACTCTATGAAGAAAATGAGCTAAAGTTTAAATGTGCACCAAAACAGTTTGAAAACTAAGTAGTATTAATTCTAACCCCTAGAAATTTCCCCCATATGGAGAAAGGCAAACTGGTTTCTTGAAACTAGTGGCTTCTTTTAAATAGTAAACCATATTTTAGTTTAGTTCCAAGTTTCCCACAAGAGCTTGAGCACATCACCCAGAAACCTCATAAAAATTGCCAAAGGGAGTCTAGCCTGAGCTTTGTGAATGCTGCTCTTACTGATGGGACTGAAGGAGAACCTTGGCAGCAGTAGGGAGGGAAAAAGATACCCAGAAATTAAAATTGAAGGTAATTATAATACTTACAAATTTCCCCCCCAGACCTGATTCTTGGTGTTCAACAAAGAAGAAACGCTCTTGATTCAGTTTCAACATGACAATGGCATCACTATACCTATGCCTATTCTTGGGGCACTGGAGAGGGGAGGGGAAAGGCTAGAAGTTGCTGGTGTTTTTATAGCTATTTGGGAGAACTAGGGGTGGTGAGAGTGTTTCTTCATGCATGGCTAGCGGCAGAAAAGGAATCAAGAATGATCTTTCTCATGCCCAAATGGACAGCTTTATTTTTTCCAAATACCTACAAACTTGACCTGAGTTTTATTCCTCTTAGGTTTTAGGTGTGCTCTGTGCTTGGGATATTGGTTCATGTGACTAGTAGATAAGGAATGCTTATCTTACAAACCCTTATCAGATATTTTTTCCTCAAATTTTGTACAACTCAGAGGCTGATGATCCAGATTAGGGAGGGAGCATTAACCACTTATTAGCCTTTGACTTGGGACAACTAATCTGTTCTCTATTATTTGAGCCCATGTTTCCTCATCTACAGAAAGAAGATAATTATACCTGCTTCATATCACTGCTATGTAACCCAATAAAAGTTTTGTCAGTATATTATAGCTTATAAAATAGGCAAAGTGACAAGATACATTTATGATAGGCAACTTTAGCTATCAGTAGGTATATTTCTCTAAGAACAGAGCATTTGGTAAATTATTGGTTTGACTTGTTTTAAATTATATCACTTGAGGAAACAGTATTATTCTGGACTTTGCCCCCCAAAGAAGAACCGATTAGTAAGATTTCATACAGCAAAGTGATCTCATCGATGCTGGACATAGATAGAACACTCTAGACCTTTGAGACAAGAAGTATGGCCAGAGGACTAGCAACATTACAAAACTGGAGAGCTTGTTAGAAATGCAGACTTTCAAGCCCCACTCAGACTTACAGAACCATAATCTGCTTCTTAACACTGGATCACCTGGTGATTTGGGTGTACATTAATATTTGAGAAGCACTGTCTAGAATCCAGGAAAGTGGATTTTTAAAAGTTAAGATACAAGATCTAGATCACTCTGTGGACACACATTTTAATAGAGAAGATTGATTTCAAAAGGAAGGAAAATCCTCAAAACTAAGAAAATTGTCTCTCAATAAAAGAAGAGAAGTCAGCATTTAAAAATTAGGAGAAGAAACAACATAGATATCTGGGCTCTCTAATGAGCTCAGATTTTAAAATAAATTTATAGAAGAATAGAGGAGGGTGTGGCAGACTCAAGCGGCCACAAATTCTTTTCTACTCTTGTTGAGAGGTGTCATCTAATCCCATCTCTTTGGATCTGGGTTGGAGTTAGTCTTAAGGCTAGCTTATCTGTTTTTTAAATAAATTTTAAGTTTGTTCTTTCATTTTACTCTCTTGGTGCTGACTTAGTCCAGGCCTCATTTATCTCTCACCTTCACTAAATAGAAAGCTTCCTAACTGGTCTCCCCACTTTCAGTCTTGTTGCTGTAAGACTCTTTCTAGAATTCAAACAGAAAATCGGCTCAATATATATAAAATGAATGAATAGTAATTTACAAATTGAGTATGCTGCTTTGTGAGCTAGTGACTTTCTTGTCACTAGAAATGTTGAAACTTGAATGACTGTACATCTTCCTGCATTTTTTAAAAAAGCAACCATTTTTTAAAGTCTTACTTGATCTGATTCTATTGTTATCTCGTGAAAGTCTTCTTATTCCAAAATGATTTAAGAGAGCACACTGGAATTGTGCTTAAATTCTGAAAGTGTTTCCCTAAAAGTGTATATATTGAATAAAACATCTCTCTTTTCTTTTTCACATTCTAGGGGGGAATAACCAAGAATATGTACAAAATTAACAGGAGAAAACTCATGAGGAAGTAAAAATATTTATGAGTACTTTTAGTTTTGTTATTTTTATTGCTTAATTTTGTTATTATTGCTAGTCAAATAAAATATTACAAAAATGATAATACAAAGTCTACTTTGTATTTTGTGTACTTATTTATATATTCCCTTCCAGAACTTATCTGATATAGACATACATCGTTTATCAATCACAATGTATGCACAATTTCACATCCTGATTTTATAGATATATAGTATCTGCTTATAAGTTACATGGCTTTGAAATCATCATCTATTTACTATTTCATCTATTTGACCTACCACAATTTGACTTACCATTCCTCATTTGTTGGACTCTAGGTTGCTTTCAATTTCAATAGCCAAAAAATAAAGTTGTTGGGAACATCCTAGAGATTATAGCAACTTCCTTCTTATAAATGATCTTCCCAAGCTAAATTTCTAGTAGTGGAATTATTGAGCCAAAATGTTTTAATTTTTAAGCCTATATAGTCAACTGTGGTTTCACAGGTCCCCCTACCCCAAAATGAGCACGCATTTCAAGGAAATCTCAATAGCATTAAATATAACTATAAAAAATATACTTTGCTAACTTGCTGAACAGAAAAATGATGCTTCATGATTGTTTTTAATTTTTTCTAATTAAAATGAACAATTTACTCACTTTTTGTTAGTAGTTGCTTTTTTGTGTGAATTGCCTATTGATATCCTGCTTATAGTTTGCCATATCGATCAAGTATTAAGATATTAAGTATTAAAAATCTTCAAACAGGCTGGGCGTGGTGGCTCACGCCTGTAATCCTAGCACTTTGGGAGGCCGATGCGGGCGGATTGCTCAAGGTCAGGAGTTCGAAACCAGCCTGAGCAAGACCCCGTCTCTACCAAAAATAGAAATAAATTAATTGACCAACTAAAAATATATATACAAAAAATTAGCCGGGCCTGGTGGCGCATGCCTGTAGTCCCAGCTACTCGGGAGGCTGAGGCAGTAGGATCGCTGAGCCCCGGAGTTTGAGGTTGCTGTGAGCCAGGCTGACGCCATGGCACTCACTCTAGCCTGGGCAACAAAGTGAGACTCTGTCTCAAAAAAAAAAAAAAAAAAAAATCTTCAAACATAAAGTTATTGGCTAGTCAGTTGATGCCAGCTGTGGGAAGCTGTGCTCACACTGTGTGTTCTACAAACCTATGACTGCTAAATGTTTTTCCTTTTTGGAGTGATTAAGGTCACTCTGGATCAGGACCTGTCCTGATACCATCCTTAGGATACCACCTTTGACTTCTGGCACTTTCTAATTCTTATCTGTGGAAATATATATTTGGTCTCTGCCTCCTGGTTCCTGGCACAAAGCTCCTACAATCCTTTATAATTTCCTGAGTGATAGGGGTGCTAGGAGCATCTTTTGTTCTAATATTTGGTTTTTGACTGCAGTTCTTGATACAGAGCTCCTGAATCCCTTGACGTTTCCTGGGATAGTGGCATCTTTTGTTTAAAGGAGGTGACTCTTGAAAGGCTTCTGGGTAGCTTCAGGATGGAGGCTGGTGATCAGGAAGACCAAGCCATGATTAGAAATTTGGAACCTTCAGCCACATCCCTCATCCTCCGGGGAAGGGAAAGGGAGTGCAGAGTGAGTTAGTGATCAGCCATGCCTATGTGATGGAGGCTCCATAAAATCCCTAAAGGGCAGGGTTCACAAGCTGCCAAGTTGTTGAACACATCGATGTGCCAAGAGGGTGGTGCACCCCAACTTCATGGGGACAGAAGCTTCCGTGCTCAGGACTCTTTGGATCTCACCCTGTGTGCCTCTCCATTGGGCTGTTCATCTCATCCTTTGTCATAGCCTTTATAATGAACTGATCTACACAAGTAAATGTTTTCCTGAGTTTTGTGCGCTCTTATAGCAAACTGTCAAGCCTGAAGAGGGAGTTGTGGGAACCACCAAATTTATAGCCAGTTGGTCAAAATTATAGGTTAAAACCTGGGCCTTGTGATTGACAGCTGAAGAGGGGGGCAGTCTTGTAGGACTTAGCCCTTAACCTATGGCATCTGCGCTCGTCCCAGAGAGTGTCATGATTGAATTGTACGACAACCAGGTGGTATCCTGAGAATTGGGGAATTACTTAACATGAAGGAAAAACCTACATAATTTTTGTCATAAGTGTTATGTAAGAGTATAGGAAAATGGTTTTTAATTTAGCGTCCTATAAAGGACAGGTGCCAGACCACTGACTCACTTTCCTAAGGCTTACCACCCTGGTTACTAGCTTATTCTCTCCTGCCCTCAATCATACTAAAAGGACCCATCCTCTGAAAACTTTTCCTGAGATATGAAACCTATGGAGCCATATCTTTGATAAAAATCTAACAAAACAGCACAAGGATAGACACAGCAAGGAAGAGAGATAGAAATATAGTGACTATGACCAATGAGATGGTGACCAGAGAGGAAAAGGGTATGTCTAATTGTCCATCTCTTTAAAAATATCTAGCAGCTATTGCAGGATTTCTTTGTTGGGTACCTGTTTACTATGTAAGTTAACCTCCTTGGACCTCAGGATTGGAATAGACAATTTCTACATTCCTTTCCAGTTCTACTATTTTTAACCCTATACCATACAGATGTAATGTGAGAGGTTATGTCCATAAGAAATAATCCTATGTATTCATAGGGTCAATTTCTGCCAGCAAAATTTCTGGTTAAAACTATATGTGGGTTGGGCATGGTGGCTTACACCTGTAATCTTAGCATTCTGGGAGGCCAAAGAGGGGAGGATCACTTAAGGCCAGGAGTTCAAGACCAGCATGACCAAGAGCAAGACCCCCGTCTCTACAAAAGCTAGCTGGGCATGGTGGCACGTGCCTGTAGTCCCAGCTAGTCAGGAGGCTGAGGCAGAAGGATCACTTTAGTCCAGGAATTTGAGGTTGCAGTGACCTGTGATGAGGCCACTGACCTCTAGCTGGAGTGACAGAGTGAGTCTGTCTCAAAAACAAAACAACAACAAAAACTATTATGTGGATTTCAAATTTTGTTAAGACATAATGAATTGCCCTTCCAGAAGTTTGCACTCTTGCAGCCAACATTAGAGAGTTCTTGCTTCTTGACATGCTTTTGAACCTCCTTGAGTATTATTCATTTTCTTAATCTATGCGAGTAATATTACTGCTAGAAATTTACCCCACTGATATTCTTGCAAAACTGTGCCAAAATAAATGCATAAGGATATTCACTGTAGCGTTGTTCAGCAAGAAGATAGAAACAGTGTCAGTGTTCCAAAACAGGGAGTACGTTTAATAAATTATGGGGAAACCATAAGAAGGAATGCAAATGTGCTTTTTAAAAAGGACGAAATAAATCTGTATATGCCAATAAAAGTTCTAATATATATTATTAAGTAAGAAAGACATCGGGCAAGTGGGAGTGGGGAGGAGGGGATGGGTATATACATACGTAATGAGTGAGATGTGCACTGTCTGGGGGATGATCATGCTTGAAGCACTGACTCGAGGGGGGGGCAAGGGAAATATATGTAACCTTAACATTTGTACCCCCATAATATGCTGAAATTAAAATAAATAAATAAATAAAATAGAAAAAAAAAGACAAAGGTCAGAACAGTATATATAGTATGATCCTATTTGAGAGCCATTTTTTTCCAGAAAGGATAAACACAAGATACTACTAATCATAGTTATCTTTGGTTATTTGGCACTGCTTATTGGAAGTGGGGATTTGAAGAGGGAGATTTTACTTTTAGTCTCTTTCTTTACTGAGTATTTTTATCAATTGTGTGATTCATTTTATTTCACCATATATTATAAATAAGATTTTATGTTTCATAATGTTTATTTTTTAAAATACTTAATTGACAAATAAAGGCAATATATCTAAGGTGTACAATGTGATGATTTGGTGTATGTGTACCTTATATAATGATGACCACAATCAGTTAATTAACACATCCATCAACACCCATCCTGTACATTAGATCCCCATTGCTTAGGGAGACATCTTAAGACTGAAAGTCTGTGCTCTTTGGTCAACATCTCCCTGTTTCTCCCACCCCCTCAGCCCATGGCAAGCACCCTTCTACTCTCGGCAAATACAATTTTAAAATGCAATGATAGCTAATCCTTTCAAATGAGTATTTTGTTTTAAATGTAAATTTTGCCAAAAAACTTTTCAGTCCAAATGAACTAAAAATATTCTCCATTTGCTATTTGATCAAATGGGAAAAAACAGGGGAAAGAAATGATACAGTGGAAAGAACATTCTCCTGTATTTAAAGATTTAGCTTCACCTTTCGTATTCATCATGACTTTGTAAATGAAAAGAATATAAACCTTCCAAGAGAAAGATTCTGTTTTCTTGTTTGAATGGTTGTAAGGTCACAAAGCTCACATTTTGATTTATAAAATTTTGTATTACTCAGACTCATGAATTATGGAGCAATTATTTATTTTTTCAATGGGCTTCTCTGGTGTAAAATCTAATTCATACCAGCTTTCCTTTTAACAGTAATCTTCTGTGACATATTTAAAGAGTGTTTTATTTGCAAAAATATGTTTATATAGAAGCCATTTGTAAAAAGTCATGTGGCACACTTATAACTAATGCATGATAATACATTCTCATTTAATAATGTGCTGAGACATTATTAACTAACCAAGTGGTACCCAGATGTTTGGGCAAGACGTTCACTCATTTAAATTTTTTTAAGACTAAGCCCAGGTGCTATTACTACATAGCTCATGTCAATGTGCTTTAAAAATTGTGAAAAATATATTAGGAACCTAAAAGCCTTATTTCTAGGGAACTTCAGAAACCTGATACAATATATTCAAAGGTAAAAGTGAATTTTAGAACAGAATATGATGCTTTGTACAAATATATACTTCTATAAAACATATATCTCATATTATATTTATTTATTTCCCCAGACATTTTAAAATATTTTATAATAAAAAATATGAAAAATAAAGTCATAATTGTGCACACATACAAAATATGAGGAAAAATATGGCAAGTAATGCAGAAACACTCCTGGAGAATGTGACTGACATGGTAGGAATGAGGAATCACTTTTGGTTTCCAGTGTATACTTTATATGTTTTGTTTGATTTGCACGTTTTTAAAGTACACATTTTGCTTTAATAATTTCTTTTTTTCTTTTTAACTTTTTTTTTATTTCGGCATATTATGGGGTACAGATTTTAAGGTTTCAATAAATGCCCATTTCCCCCCCTCCCCCCAAAAGTCTGAGTCTCCATCATGACCATCCCCCAGATGGTGCACATCTCACTCATTATGTATGTATATACCCACCCCCCTCCCCCCTCCCACCTGCCCAATACCCTATTACTGTAGTACTTATGTGTCCACTTAGGTGCTACTCAGTTAATACCAGTTTGCTGGAGAATATATCTGGTGCTTGTTTCTCCATTCTTGGGATACTTCACTTAGTAGTATGGGTTCCAGCTCTAACCAGGAAAATATAAGATGTGCTATATCACCATTGTTTCTTAGAGCTGAATAGTACTCCATGGTATACATATACCACATTTTATTAATCCATTCTTGGATTGATGGGCACTTGGGCTGTTTCCACAGCCTTGCAATTATGAATTGTGCTGCTATAAACATTCGAGAGCAGGTGTCTTTTTTGTAGAGTGTCATTGGATCATTTGGGTAGATGCCCAGCAATGGGATTGCTGGATCAAATGGTAGATTCACTTGTATCGCTTTAAGGTATCTCCATATTGCTTTCCACAGAGGTTGAACTAGTTTGCAGTCCCACCAGCAGTGTAGGAGTGTTCCTCTCTCTCCGCAACCACGCCAGCATTTATTGTTTGGAGATTTTTTGATAAAGGCCATTCTCACTGGGGTTAAGTGATATCTCATTGTGGTTTTGATTTGCATTTCCCTGATGATTAGAGATGTTGAGCATTTCTTCATATGTTTGTTGGCCATTCTTCTGTCTTCTTTAGAAAAATTTCTGTTCAAGTTCTTTGCCCACTTTTTAATGGGGTTATTTGATTTTTTCTTCCTAATTTTCGTGAGTTCTAAGTATATTCTAGTTATCAGTCCCTTATCGGATGCATAGGATGCAAAAATTTTCTCCCATTCTGTAGGTTGTCTGTTTACTTTCATGACTATTTCTTTGGCTGTGCAGAAGCTTTGTAGTTTGATCATGTCCTATTTATTTATTTTTGTTGCTGCTGTGATTGCCTTTGGGGACTTCTTCATAAACTCTTTGCCCAGGCCGATGTCTAGGAGAGTGTTTCCAACTTTTTCCTCTAGAGTTCTAATAGTTTCATACCTTAGGTTTAAGTCTGTTATCCAGCGTGAGTTGGTTTTTGTGAGAGGTGAAAGGTGTGGGTCCTGTTTTAGCCTTCTACAGGTGGCTATCCAGTTTTCCCAGCACCATTTATTGAAGAGGGATTCTTTTCCCCAGCGTATGTTTTTGTCTGCTTTGTCAAAGATTAGATGGCTATATGAGGATGGTTTTATATCAGGATTCTCACATCTGTTCCACTGGTCAATATTCCTATTTTTGTGCCAATACCATATTGATTTAATTACTACAGCTTTGTAGTATAGTTTGATATCTGGCATATTAATGCCTCATTTTGTTTTTGTTGCCTAGAATTGGTGTTGATATTCAGGGTCTTCTTTGGTTCCACACGAAGCAAAATCCCATCAGCATTCTTCACAGATATAGAAAAAATAATAATTTCTTTTTAATTTTTTATTTCAGGGTATTATGAGGGTACAAATATTTTGGTTATGTTTTATGTCTTTGCCTCTCCCTAGCGAGGGTTAGAGGCATGCCCTTCCCCTCTACGATGCTCAATGTGTCCTTTAGTTGTGAGTTTACCCCCACAACCCCCTCATACCTGGAGAATATTACTACCATGTGAGCACATAGTGTTAATCAGTCAGTTGGAGCAGCAATTAAAAACCTCCTCAAATGGAAAAGTCCTGGACCAGATGGCTACACTTCAGAGTTTTACCAAACATACAGAGAAGAACTCATATCTATGCTACAGAAATTATTCCACAACATTGAGAAAGATGGTATCCTTCCTAACTCATTCTATGAAGCCAATATCACCTTGATACCAAAGCCAGGAAAGGACACAACAAAAAAAGAAAACTACAAACCAATATCTGTCATGAATATAAATGCAAAAATCCTCAACAAAATTTTAGCAAATAGAATTCAGCAGCACAACAAAAAAATAATTCACCACAACCAGGTGGGCTTTATTCCAGGGATGCAAGTCTGGTTCAACATATGCAAATCTACAAATGCGATTCACCCCATAAATAAAAGCAAGAACAAAGACCATATGATTCTCTCAATAGATGCAGAAAAAGCATTTGACAAAGGCCAAAACACCTTTATGATAAAAACTTTTCACAAAATAGGTATAGACAGCTCATACTTTAAAATTATCAAGTCCATTCATTTTACTTTAATAATTAAAGAACATATAAAGATAAACTGACAAATAGCAGTGAGACAGAGACCAAGATGATGCTACTGAGTTATTTACCCAAATTTATAATAGAATAGTTGAGTTGGCTGAATTTATACCTTTCTAAAGAGAAGTAGAAACTTTTAAGCTAGCATCCTTTTGGCTAATTAAGGTCTGGTATCACAAAACCTCCAACTGCCTTTAGTTCCAGTCAGGTCTTCAGAGAGATGGCAAAGAGGCATGGAAAATCTGTAGGCTGTCCTTTCTTTACGCTTTATCTCTTAGCAACAGTAGTTTTACAAAGGCAATGAACACATCACCAACAAATCCCACCAACTAATGATTACATGTTAATATGTAAAGAAGTAAAGTATTTCACTGTCATAACTACTTTTTCTAAAAGTGTTTTCCAGAGTAGCAGATATTCTTTGAAGAAAAGGCCCTGTGAGTAAATATATTTGGAAAATGCTGAATTTAACAATAACAAACAAGTGTCTTTACAGCAAGACTTCTGTAAAATTCATGAAAGAGGACATAAAGTACTCAGAGTCTACTAAACTATTTGACAACAGTCACATATCTCAGGCCAGACCAGTGACTGCACTTTGTGGAAACTTCAGCTACGTTTGAATAATAAAGAAAGGTGCAGAAGAGAGTTAACACGAACAAATGGGGAAAAAGGAGATAGAATATGGGGTATATCTTTACCATTTTCCTACCTCTCTGATACTTTGTATTGTCTGTCTGAATCATTATAGTGAGCATTGATTTCAGAATCTAAGTTTTGGGCAAATTAAATTTATTTCTACTACAAATAACCTGATGAGTTTGTGAACAAACAAATAAACAAACAAACAAAAAGATTCCCCAGGCCCTGACCCTGAAGAGTTTGATTCAGATAATCTAAATTGGGATCCAGGAAGCATATCTTTTCATGCTGTATCATTAGTTTGTTTTTATTTTAATAAATTTAGGGGGTACAAGTTTTTTTTTTTTTTTACATGGCTGAATTGCATAGTGGTAAAGTCTAGGCTTTTAATATACCCATAACCTGAATAGTGTACATTGTACCTGACAGGCAATTTTTCATTTCACACCCTCCTCCCGTCCTCCCCCTTCTGAATCTTCAATGTCCATTAATTCACTCTGTATGGTCATGCATACCCATTGCTTAGTTCCCACTTATAAGTGAGAACATGTGGTATCTGGTTTTTTGTTCCTGGGCTATTTCACTTAGAATAATGGCCTCCAGTTGTACCCAAGTTGCCGCAAAAGACTTATTTCATTCTTTTTTATGGCTGAGTAGTACTCCACATTTTCTTTTCAATAGCTTTGCAATTGTAAATTGTGCTGCAGTTAACATAAGTGCAGGTGCCTTTTTTATAAAATGACTTCTTTATAAAATGACTTTTCCTTTAGGTAGATCCCCAGTAGTGGGATTGCTGGATCAAATGGTAGATCTACTTTTAGTTCTTTGAGATATCTCCATACTGTTTTCCAGAAAGGTATTCATTTATATTCCCACCAACATTTTATAAGTTTTGTTTTTTCACCACACCAGATAGCATATTTTTAACAAGGGAGGAATTCTCATCTTTGGAATTTAAGGATCAGATTGAGAAACACTGGTTTCTGGTAATAAAATTTGGATATTTCATTTATGGGCTAATAATGAAATGAAACAAACTAATTTACCTCTAAATGATCAGAATTTTTGAAACAGACACACACAAAAAGGAATCAATATAATCTTGATGATGGCTTAAACAAGTACATAATGTAAATCCAAATGAACAATCAAACTTCTTAAAGACCTCTTCTGTGTAGTAAAATTCCTCATTCTAATCTCATATGTCTTACAAACTAACCTGGTCACAAAGCTTTGGCCTACACTTGCTCTTTTCTATTGGTCTGGGGTCATAGCTCTTACAGCTATGAAACCAAAGCACTTTAAAGTTGGTTAAAATCTGTACTAGCTTGAACTGAAGTCATCCAGAGTAGCTAAAAATCACATTTAGATGTGCCTCCTAGTTCTGCCACTTATTAGTTGTATGATTTTGATAGAGTTACTAAATCTCTCTAGTAAGCAGTTTTCTTATCTGTAAAATGGAGTAGTATTAAAGTATTAAACAGTTGTTGTATTAATTAAACGTGGTAATTTAAAGTGCCAAGTGGTAGGTATTAGTTATTACATAGGTATTGATTTACCACCTTCTGTGTGTAGAATTTTTTAAAAGTGATCTTAGTGTCTGTCAAAAATTCTAGTGATAAACATTTATCATCATTAATAAAAATATAACAAATGACTTAGAACTTCTTTTGGAATAATTCTAGAGGTCAGTTTTGATTTCAAATGTTTTATTTCTTGGCCCCATAAACTAGGAAATGTAATATATATACAATATTTTCCACATTTCTCATCAATGTAGAAGTAGGACAAATATTGTTTGTTAGACTTTATGTTCTTATCTGAAAAATCGAGCCACCATATTCATTGTTGTCTTTGTATCATCGAAATATAAATGCCAAGTGACCATTGTATGGCTCATATTAATTGTATCTTGTAATTGTACCTTAAATTCTTATTCGCAATGCAGCCCAGTATACAACTGATCTTCTCTAATCTTAAGGAATTAGAAATAGCTAGTAAAAACTTATGAACAGGCCGGGCGCTGTGGCTCACGCCTGTAATCCTAGCTCTTGGGAGGCCAAGACGGGCGGATTGCTCAAGGTCAGGAGTTCAAAACCAGCCTGAGCAAGAGCGAGACCCCGTCTCTACTATAAATAGAAAGAAATTAATTGGCCAACTGATATGTATATAAAAAATTAGCTGGGCATGGTGGCGCATGCCTGTAGTCCCAGCTACCCGGGAGGCTGAGGCAGAAGGATCACTCGAGCCCAGGAGTTTGAAGTTGCTGTGAGCTAGGCTGACGCCACGGCACTCACTCTAGCCTGGGCAACAAGCCGAGACTCTGTCTCAAAAAAAAAAAAAAAAAAAAAACTTATGAACAATGCAAACATTTGGTCAATGTAGTGAAAAATAATCTTAACTCTACCTCTTTCCTTTTTCAATAGTAATTATCTAAAGTAATTAAGAATATATATATATATTCTCTTCATATATATGTACATGTGTATGTGTGTGTATGAAGATTCAAGATTATGCATGCCATAGCTAAAAGTCTTTACCATTCAGTGACTGAATGTAAATTGAACACTCAAATTTCAACCAAAATAAGCCCTCCTAAATCACCAGATCCTTCTAGCCATGTGGAGAAGTAAACCTTAAGTGAAGACACAAGTGACATCAGAGAGAGGCAGGGATTATTCCAGATTCACAGCCACGTAACTCACTGTTAACCATGTCAATTCTAGAATATTGGGTTAAATTCAATATAATTGATTTATAGCTGGAACAGCGTGTGAGATGTTGAGTTGAATTCATACTATCATAGAAAAAGTTCTGAAACAAAAGTACTTTTTAATTTACACATCCAAAAAATATAAGATTAATCTAAAGATTTAAGTAATTTAAATCAACAGTACTTGATACTTACAGAACAGGTTGTCTTCATCCTGTCCTTATGATTATAGCATGCCAAAGCTAATCTAAACTAACAAATATTGAGCCATTAAAATATGCATTTTCCTAGACATCTGCACCTGCCTGTCAACAAAATTTGAAGTCTGTTGGGGAAATCGAAGCACTTTAGTATATCCCAGCCGTATCCTAATAGAGCCTTTAAAAAGATCAGGAGGCGTCTAAATAAGTGATTCTCAACCTTGGTTGCACATTGGAATCATCTGGGGAGTTTTAAAAATACCTGATGCCTTGTGATCCACCCCCAGAAATTTGATGTAATTGGTCTGAGGAACAATATGGGCACTGGGATTTTAAAAAGCTTCTGAGCCAAGGTGGAGAACCACTGATGTCAGTTCTGGTTGATGCCCGAGGAAAGGGGAAACAGTCTCCTGTTCTTCTTCGAGAGTCACGGGATGTGATAAGCTGATGAATGACTCCCAAAGATGTGCACGCCCTGGAATCTAGAACTTGTGCATGACACCTTGGATGGCAAAGGGACTTTGCAGAAGGGATCAAGTTAAGGATCTTCAGCTGGGGAGTTTGTCCTGGATTGTCCAGGTGGCTTGACGTAATTGCAGGGATCGTTATGAGAAGGGCACTGAGAAATAGAAAGAAAGAAATGTAAAGACCCTATGCTGCTTGCTGGCTGTGAAGACGCAGGAAAGGGCCATAAGCCAAAGGATGTATGTGGCCTCTGGAAGTTGGAGAGGTCAAGAAAACAGATCTTTCTTACAGCCCCCAGAAGGAACACAGCACTGCTGTCCCATTTTAAACATCTGACTCCCAGAATGGTTAAGATAATAAATTTGTGTTTTTTAAGCCAGTAAGTTTGTGGTAACTAATTATAGCAACAGTGGGGAAAATAATACAGGGGAGAAGGAATTCTGTCCAGAAGCAATTTCAAATGGTCTGAGGGGTACCCTTGTGCCACTTACAATATCCAAACACCAGACAACTCAGCAAGAAAAGCCAAAACCAAACTACTATGATCCACATTTTTATTAACTTTTAAATTTTAAATATATTTCTTGAGCATTTTCTAATCCTTATTTTCTTCATATGCCATCAGACTTTTGTTTTGTAGAAACTTCTTACATACAAAATGTCACATATTATTTCTGCCAACCAAAACCTCAGGTTAAAGCTAACAAATGAAGATCTGGCCAAAAATTTCTGAAAAACTGCCCACCATCCACCAAAGGAAGATTGACTGGCTTTTTAGGTTTGCATGTTCTGGCTTGGCTATGGTAACTTCAGAATCCTTTTTTGGTGGATTCTTGAGTATGAATATTTTCTATTATGAAGATGCCCTTTTGAGGGTCGACTATTATATATGTATAGCTTATGTAGCCTTACATCTACCTCCAGCCAGTTCTTGCAAACAAAAAGACTCATTGCATCAAAGCACCAGTCACATTTTGATCTTCCAGGCCTTGACTGGACTGCCCTCTGACTATCTCTGGTTTAGCCTGGAGAAGTTTTAAAACCCAGATATTCCAACACAGTTTGACTATCAAAGGCCTAGAAAATGTAGCTTTTACCTTAGAGTTCTATAGTGATTCTCTTTCAACTAGCTTAGACTATTAGCCTTAAAATTAATTTAGATCACATATGTAAAGTGCCTCGGGAGGTGGTCCATTTATGATAGCTGCTCAATAAATCTTAGTTTTCTTTACTATAGATTATAAATAAATGCATTAAAAGATGGGAAGGCTTGGATTAGAAGCCAAACTAAAACATTACAATTTGTGTGTCCATGGACAACTTCTTTAACTTTCTTTAGTATTGTCGAACTAACAAATATGTGCAAGATAACATAAAAATATGTACCTATAATTTTTATAGCATCCTTATTTTCTAATATTATAAACATTAGTGACATTACTATGAAAGATCAATATGGCCCTGTCAGCCAGTTTGAATGGAAGCACAATCTCCATTAATGACTCAATACTAAGAGCACATTCCTACCAGAACAATCACCTGCTAAAATTAGAAAAAGGTTTTCCAGCACATTCCTCCAGTAAAATGTACATACTGCTTAGCCATATAATCTCCCCATGGATAGACGGTATTTTATTTTGTAATATTTGAACTCTGTTGACAAAAGATGAAAGAAATATCATAAAAAATATTCTTCTAATGTTTCTAAACTGCACCTTCAAATTAAGTTTTGGGTCTATCACAAACATGAGTCAAAGACTCGGTGCAATGTGACAGTGTCAGGCACAATAGCAGGTCATGGTGCTCGGGAAGTTGGTTAGGCTGCACGGGTGAGCCAGATCCCAAAATGTTACATACTTACAAAAAGAAAGAATGACACAATTCCAGCAAAGCACATTTATTTTCTCTAGATACATTTTTATGTAAGTCTCGATATTATGTGAAAGGATATGATAAAATTGATCAGAATGTTGCAGCTCCAATCTGTGATCTGAGGAGATAATTTGGAGAAAACCAAGCACACATGTATCTTTCTAAAGGAGATGTACCCCCAGCATCCATCTTAAAAAGTTTAATACCGTGGGACTAATCCAATCTGTTTAAAAACAGTTTATAACATGTATATTTTATACGATAACTTTTTTTCTAAAGCTATCTGGGAACTTGGACTATTTAGCTACCATTCCCACGATTCTATTAACTAGAACACCTTTATCTCACCAGAAAGAAATTTTAGCCTGATAAACCTTTCTCTTTTATTGTTAAATGATATATTTTCTTCCCAGGTGAGTTTTACCCTCCCCCTCCAACACCAAGATCCAGTTACATCAGATTTTTTAGGTGCTCATATGTCATTTGTATACCAAGCAAAATCCAAGAGATTATTTTCACCATTAATCTTTACAACTAATAAAGATGAATGTAAACAAGCAGCCTTAAAACTAGAGGTGGGCATTTCACTGGTAATGCTTTTCCATAGCTCCTTGATGAAGATGATCAACCAAAGCAAAACTTCTGCACGATCTATTAATAGAGAATGAGGATTAATGACGGATTATGTCATAATGAGTCTGCCTGCAGAGTAGCTTCAGTTCTGGTCCTTTGCTGCCAAAATACAGTTCTCATTTCCAACAAACAAAGTCTATCTGAGAGAAAGCACAGAGCCCCTTTAGAACTGGAAAGTCCTGTGCATAATAATGAATGTCTAACTCTTCTTTTGCCAAAGAGCTTCAGCACTTTCAATGTCATAGGTCAATGCAGTGATTCAGAGGGGGCCTGATCCTTATCTAAGCTTTTGCAACAAAATTAGAATGTGCTGTAGTCTTATTAAAGAAATGTTTGTTCCTCCATCAATGAGCTGAAAAGAAAGCAGCTCAATGTACTTTTGCAAATTACAGCAATAAACTGCTTGAATTAACTGCTTTATTACAAATATTTAATTATTCTGAGGGTTAAATATCCAACATTTTGGAAAGGCAAAAATTAGCAGTCCACTTGATAACCTACTTCATTTAAAATCTGTTACAACGGTGTATTTTTGTTTTCATTTTTAAACAATTCCAATTTTCAGTCATCTTCATTGTAAATTCAGCCATTTTCCATTTGGAATTTAAAAGAAAAATACATATAGCCTTTAATTTTGAAGTAAGTTGTCAAGAAAATTAAATTTGTAACTCACGAAAAATATAAAAAGCAGCACTTGTTTTTATTTCCTAAGACTACAAAGTTACAAAAATGAAATATGACTTAAAACACTAAGTTAAGATCAGTCACATTTTAAGTAAAACCCATTTCAAGATTTAGATAAAGTCATATCATTATATCATTAACATCATTATTAAAATGGTTGCTGTTTAAATTTTATTTAAATTATACTCCCCTTTAAAATAAAAAGGACCATGAAATAAAACTTTACATTGCAAGAAAACTTAGCAAATACATATTGAACAAAAAGCAAATGTTTTCAAAGGAAAGTTTTTTATTCCAACAAAATAAAATTCAATTCATCAACCCAAATCTATTTTTTCATTTATTAAGTAGTGCCAAAGCAGATGAAAATTATTTTTTAAAACTCATAATTTTTTTCTGGGTTATATTCTTAAAAAATAAGAAAGTAGAGAGCATTTTGTCATAGAGCAAAGAAAAATATTACAATAACAGAAAATGGATCAACCAAGATATGCTTGAACAGAGGGACATATCAAAGCATTATTATAGTCTCTCTCCACTTACTGTTTAGATTCACTAATCTACATCACTAAATTGACCATTCAGTGCCAGAAAATCTGCCATGTAGGTCTCGACTTTTCATAGCAGCTCTTAAATGTGTATTCGGAAACTACAAAGTGCTGAATATATTTTCAGCCTTTTTATGCTACGATTTACAACTAATGACCTTAAGCAATGTCATGCATGTAAAACAAAATTATGAGACCACCCTGGTTTAGAGCCGAATAAAGGTATAGAATCAAACTTCATTATCATTCAAATTTAATAGAGGAGAACAACAATAAAAAAATCCTTAGTAATATAGATAAATCTGTTTTGTAGTTTTACTTTGTAAAAACGTCCTCCTTCACTTGCATTTTGCTATTACCGGCTCAGGGTAAGTAGACAATTATTTAAGCTTAATGCCAAAAGTAATAATGCACTGCACACATTCAAAATCCTTGTGCCACATCAGACAGTGCCTGTAGGGATAAAACATTTATCAGTTGCTCCTTAGAGCGATAGCGGGTTTGAAAATTTGGCCGTCCGGGCTGACATTTAGTGAAATCATAGTTTCAGCTTGATTCAGAACCCAACACAGGAGACCCTGATACTGGGATGACTCCACTGGCAGCCTGCCTCCCGATGCCCACAAGAACTGCAGGCTACTTTCTGTCCCACTACTTCCCATGAAAGAAGTCCTTTTACTTCCCTGCTATAGTTGGCACACTGCCCTTTTCATGGACCCAACGAACCGTCATCTTGGATGTAACAAATTAGTACATTCTCAGAATAATAATAAGTGCAGGCATGAAAACACTATTGTTTTTATTTGGAAATGAAGTAACTCATTTTAGCTGGGTGACTTTTTCAGTGTGGCAATATAGGCAAAAAAAAAAAATCTTTTCTGAAAAGAATGGTCAATTTCAGGAGCTATATATGACACATCATTTGCTGTAAAAATCCGAGAAAGGCAAAAGAATAGAAAAAAAAACTGGCATTTGTTGTAGAGTGTTTAAAAATAAAATGTGAGCTTCAAGGGAAATACAAATTTAAAACATATAATGTGTCCATTTCAAAGTACAATTAGAGAAATAACATTGGAAATGAGTATACTATGAAGTTGATTTTTTATTTCAGGTTATATTAACTGATTTTTTTTTTTTTGCTTGTAATTACAAAAAAATATTTACCTAAGGCTTTTTGAAATGACCTTCAGGTATATTAGAAGAATAATTAAATATAGAGAGTGTTATAACATTAGAAAATAACATATACATATTTTCATATGTTAATGATCATGTCAAAATTTACTTTCAGTTTTCAAAAAGATTTTTTTCACCATTACATGTTTGTACATATGTGTATGTGCATTTCCAGGCTCAGACATTATTTTTTTACTATGTTAATGAGAAAAGGAAAAAGTCAATATTTACAACTTTGCATATAAGTCAAATCTACTTCAAAACAGAGCCAAAAAATTTACAGGAAATACTTTTCCTTATTATTCTGGAGGGGCCATCACCACCTTTCAAAGCCAAGAACTCTGAAAAATACAACTATACAAACTACTGTTGTGATAGTCTGTATGACAGCTTCAACTGAGATTTGAATAGTAAGTATACTTTTAAGCAGACAATAAGATGAAATTAGAAGAACTGCCAAGAAGTATGAAATCATAAAGTAAATAAATATATATTTTCACGATTCCAGATATTGTCCAATGCAGATGTCAGCTCGAAATTATAATCTAGAAACCAAAACAATCATTAATCTATTCTCCCTTTGCCCTAGACCTGATCTTTTTAAACAAATTATGATATTTTATGTAAAAATGTACCAGAAATTTACTAAACTTTCTGGTTCAAATGAGTTCAAGAATATCTCATTATAAATGGAGACAGTCCTGAAAAGGCAGCCAAGCATGACTAAAAAGATCACTCTTTTACACAAAAAATAGCCTTCTTATTTTACCCTTTGTTGAAAAGACATTTGGCCAGCCACAGGGGAAATACATAATCTACTTTTATATTCAAATAATTTATTTGAAAACTCTATGGCTACAATGACCCTAAAACAATTCTGGATTGAATATACATATGACATGGGTTTATGTGATCTTAATCATTGACTTGTTTTCAAATGTGTTAGCAATGATTTTGGCAATTCTTTTTAAAGGAGACAAACACATTCATATAGTTTAATAAAAATTTACCATTAAGTAAAATGACATCTGAAATGAAATAGATGGTATTAATATGGTATAGTTCTATAAATAATTTTATGTGTACAGTCAAAGAATATTACAGTTCTTTTCATATAACAATGTATCAATTTAATCTAATATACATTCCAACACACAATCTATCTGGTAACAACATGTCAAAAATTATGCCATCATAATTTGCCTTTTTAAAAAGACAAGCAGCAATACTTGAATATTTCAAGATTTTAAATTGTCAGTGTTTTGACAGTAAGTCTGATTTTATGAACTCTAAGCCATAGTGAACTTCGATATAAAATGTCTCCCCCCACCGCCACTACTCCAGTAGCCAAAGATGCCAGCAGTAAATGATGTTTGTCCATTTACTTTAAGTAAGACACTGTTTCTTTCATTCAGTTTCTCAATATCCAAGATTGTATAACAGCAGAGAATAGCATACACTGAGGAGGAAAGGCTTAAACCAATTAGTTTCCTCCTAAGTACTTTAGCCCTCCTTATTTAGATTTTTAAAAACAGACAATCATACAATGAATTTCAAGCAGCAATAAAAGCATTTTAAAAACTGTTTCTATGGTCTTAATTTCCTTTCATCGTTGTACATATAAAGAAGAGGAAATAGCTATCACATTCATGTCCTAAAATTGATCACTCAGATAGTTTAGGAAGTTTTCTATGCTTTCCGTCCACGTTTTTTTCTGACGTTTCAAGGTACAAATCAGATATTTCCAGCTCTGACACAGAAGAACAAAATGTAAAATGTCGACTTGTCTTGCACATTCTGGGTGCCTCCCTAGACTGCCACTCTCCCAGCAAAGCAGAATGAATATCTGGGCTAACCACACATTTCAGGACAAAGGAACTAATTCATGGGGGAGGGGAGACCACACACCATTTATAAGGTTTGTTCAGTTTACAAGAAAACTATTGTCAATCCTTTGTTGATTCATTATGAATGACCCTGCATGACAAAAAACAAGTGGCCACCTCCTCGCTGAGTTTCACCAGCCTACTTCCTGCATTCGAGAGCAGCCCAGGATCCACTGGGCTAATTGTTTAAGGAAACTGGAACCGTAGTACAAGAGGTAGCTCTGATCACAGATATAGCCATCAGGTTGAAGATTTGATGAAACTGTGGCTCTGGTACCCAAAAGATCACACACAATAGCACAGTGCTTACTGTTGCAATACAAAACTCTGATGTGAAGAACCAAATTCCACTAGAGGGAGTGAAAAGAGCCCAGAGAGGATCATAGAGATGCTGACTCTGTGCAGGGTCCCACCACTAGGACATTTTAGTCACTACGAAATCTTCTTGTCTCTCCACCTACAAAATGGGACTAAAATATTTTTAAAGGAAAATCACCTTAAAATCCTTTGTTGGAAAATGCTATACAGTGCACAAGTATTATCTTCATCATCCATTGAACCTTTGTACTTTTTTCTCTGTCCTGAGGGAAATAATAAATTGACATATTTTCTATCATCATAGATCCTTTTAAGACCACAATGTGATTGCACTCCAGTACAGCTCACACTTATCCCCATTAAAAACACACAAAGGGGTGAAAGCAGGGAAAGAAATAGGTAGGCATAAAGGGCAGCTCAGATATACTGTTGTACAACATGGGCGCTCTCTCCTAACCTGCCCCAGCCTCGAAGACGGGAAATGAACCACGGCACAAAGAAGTCAGCAATCGGGCCCTGGATATATCCAGTTGAAACTGGCTGCTCTGTGGGTAAAAGCACACAGATTGCTCTCCTGAGTGGCCATTTGATTGCAGATCAGCTATGTGTTCCCCTACTGCTCCAACAACCCTGAACGGCACCCTGTATCTTTTTAAGTGGTTGGTTTAGTTGGAAACACAGGACAGAAATCTGTTCCTCTTTGTGGCACCTGCATAGAAGCATTGTAGGTCTCTCTCTCTCTCTCTGTCTCTCTCTCTTGTCTTTTTCCTATAAGCAATAAAGGCACTTTAAAAATAAACCCAGACCTCCATTAAGAAAAGTTTCTTGGTGGCCAGAAGGGGGAAGATTACTTCCACTTCATGTTTCATCTTCAGTTTTATCAGCTACAGGATTTCTCAAGGCAACCAAGTGATTTTAAGAAGAGAATAGTGTTTCGAAGTGGTGGAAAGACTGGTACTCTTATAGGTTGCTGATAAGATGCTATTTGGTAAAACTCTGTGGAGGGCAAGTTGGCAATTGCTATCCAAGCCTTACTCTCAGGAATTTATGCTATGGCTCTGCTCCCACAAGCATGAAATGACATACGTATGAATACAAGGTTATTTATTGTAGTACTGTTTGCAATAGTGAAAGATTGGAAGCACCTTAAATATTCATCAGTAGGGTCTGGTTATATTATGATGTGAGGATACAGGAAATAAGAATGAGAAAATGGTATAAAAAGGATCTCCAGGATATAATGTTAAGGGAGGGGGGAAGAGTATGAGCTGTATGAGACTCTTCGCATTAATAAGGGAGGAAGGGATTTATATACACTCCATGTAAGCTCCACGGGAGCAGAGCTCACACTTGCTTTGATCACCCCTGTGTCCTTAGGGACCGGAAATACCTTATTTCAGATGAGGAAAGGCCTGAAATAAAGTTGTAGTGAATGAGGGAGAGCGAAAGAGTCAAGAGTAGATTTGAAAAAACAAATAAAAATGTCTGGATTCAAAGTTATATATAGAACTTGAGAGAAAATTTCATGAAGAAATACTAGAAAGTATTAACTGTGGGCTTGAGAGTGACTTTTTCCCTCTGCTTCTTTATCTTTTTACCTATCAATTTTTTCTATGAGGATATGCTTATTTAATAATTTAATAGCAAAACAAAATGCTACATTGAACTTAGAATCAGTTGTGCTTGGTGACTCTTTGGATGTATGGTTTGGGAGAGGAGGAATCAAGGATCATTCTGAGATTTCCAGCTTAGGAATTTAAGAGGATGATGTGGAGGTTAACCAAGGTAAAGACTTGAGCAGGCCAAGAGAGAGACAAGCAGTGAACTTCACTATTAAACATTTCTCAGGGTTCAGGCTGTGAGCTGGCCCTAGGGCATCCTGAGAAAACTTTCCGGGCTTCAGGGGCTTCAAGCTACCCCTGTATACCAATTCCAATGTTAAGAATGTGCGGTCACACTTTTATCATGGAGTCACCTGGGAACTGCCCTTAGAACATAGTCAACCCTATTTTCTAAAGAAACCTTTAAATCACCCGAAGTAGTCTTGACTTTCACTAATACTGTTTCTAGTGACATGCAAATAAGTGCACTTCCGGAGAACAAAAATTCCTATACACACTGACTGCTTACACATAAACAGCTGAGGGCAAATAAGGTGGAGCTTAGCAAAATTGAGACCTACTAATTGGCATCTTCAGGACCCCCCTCTTTGTAGATTCCCCAGGGTTACAAGGATATTGGCTGCCTTTATTGGCTTCCTCTGCAACCTGGAGCCCATCCTGCACGCATCTGTCCATCAGGCCTCTGCTCCCCAGAGCACCTCCTTTCCCTGTTCTCCTATGTGGTACTCGCTCCTCCCTCCCTCTTTGCTTTTCTCCAAGCATAGCTTTGTCCTCTGTGCTGAGATTCAGTTCACTAAGATCTATTTGACACTGACTCTGTGTCAGTTGCTATGTGCGCCCCTAAGAACTCACTGGTGAATGGGACGTTGTTTGTAGTACCATCAAGGAGTACATTTTGGTGTGGTGCTGTGATGGGGGGAATACTGGGTTTATGGGGCATCTTATGCAGAAAAGGCTTCCTGAAGGAGGTGGCATCTGTGTGAGCCTGTAGAATATGTAAGAGTTAACCAGGTAAGTCGGCATGGAAAGGTGCAAGTAGGCAAGAACACTCCAGGCTGAGGGAAGGGCAGTGATTCAGATGGTGGCATGCATGCCTTATGTTCTCTAACAACCTTGTGGTTGGTGTTAGTTTGTGAGTCTGTTTTAGTTAATATCACACATTACTGGAATCAAACCCACTTTTCCTAAAGCCCTAGGTTTTCCTAGCATATGCAATATTACATGAATTCAAAAATGAGATTATAGAATATAACATTTTCACCTCTGTTACAAAGTCTCTGACAGGAAAGCATATTGTTTGCTAGGAATAAAAGAAGTCCTTATTTCTCTGAATACTTAAAGTGTACCCAGGATTTCATCCAGTAGAGGGTTTCTCAAAGAGTCCCCAGGACTTAATGGACTCCCAGAAAAATACAAACATTCAAATGAGCTAGGAAAACTCACTGTCTACCAACAACAGTGGTCATTAAAGGCTTGGAAGAGTTCTACAATAAAAATCTCATTTAATTTAGTTTAAACCAGGGCTGGGCACAGTAGCTCATGCCTATAATCCCAGCAGTTTGGGAGGCTGAGGTGGGAGGAACACTTGAAGTCAGTAGTTCAAGACCAGCCTGAACAACGGTAAGAGAGTGAGAGCTCATCTGTACCAAAAATAGAAAAAAAAATTAGCCAGGAGTTGGAGGTTGCAGTAAGCTGTGATGACACCACTGCACTCTAGCTGGGGTGACAGAGTGAGACCCTGTGTCAAAAAAAAAATTTTTTTTTTGTTTAAACCAGAGTTTCCTACTTTTGTTTTGCTTTATTATCCTCCTCTTTTTCTATGAAGTCCCATTATTATTTCAAGGAACTTCTGATTCATGGAGCACAATTTGATACTGGCCTAGTGATGACTTCTCTTAAAAACTGACATCCTTTCTATTCTTACTGTTATTCTTATTATTTACTGAGTACTTGCAATATGTCAAGCACTCTGTTAAGTGCTTGATAAAAATGATCTTATTTAATCTTCACCACAACTCTATCATGTGAGTACCATTGTCATCTTCACTTTACAGATGAGGAAAATGAGGCCTTGAGGAGTTAAGAAACTTGCCTAAGGTCAACCCACCATTCAGCGGCAGAGTCAGGATTCAACTGTTTCTGTCTGACACTGGAGACTTACATTCCTCTTCTAACCTGGGATTTAGGAAAGTCCTTCTTGATGGTGTTTGAATCTGTATTTGGATCCAACCTTTAAAGGGTGGAACAATAATATCACAGAGGCCTGTGAGGTGGAAGCAATAGAAAGGGAGAACAGGAGGCCACTTGCACATTGCTTCTTCCCACTTGGCAATTCCCCCCTTAGATATTCTATATTCTCTTAAGATGAGCCTGAGTTTCTTCATCTGAAAAATGGGCATATTGATACTTCTCAGGGTTACTGTATGGCTTGAAGTTAAAATCTCTGAAGTGCATATAGGCATTGTGCTTGAGCGTGGTGGTGTGAGGCACTAGGGCCTGGCACATAGGAGACACGATCATATCACCTTGGAAAAGTTTCTAAACCTCCCTCCTTGTTTCAGTTTCTTTAAAGGTAAAGTGAGGATCATCGTGAATATTACGCCACAAGTTAACCCTCAGAGTACATAGTAAGCACCATATGGGTTTGCCATTTTTATTATTTCCCTGCACGTGGCTAACACTATAGAGCAGCTTCAGAGCACATACTCAGAATGCTGTTACTAGAATGAAAGGCACCAGGCTCTCCACTCTAAATTTCAATGCATTGAATGCCCAGAAAAATAAAGACACTTTGGAATGGTGTTGAAGCATTTGTACTAGAAAACTGGAATCATTACTCTTAACTGGAATGCATAGAAATGGGGTTCCATGATTAATTGCTTAGGTTATTAGAAAATCTTTTTCCCTCCAACTTACACTGAAAATATTTCTAAACAATATATTTTATTACACTTATTTTACAAAATAAAATGTAATACTAATTCATAGAGAATAATTTGTAAAACATAAAAAAATATAAGGAAAATTTTAATGGTCTGAATATTTGTGTTCCCCCCACCAAAACTCATATAGTGAAATCCAAAGTGATAGTATTAGGACATGGGGCCTTTTGGAGGTGATTAATTCATGAGGGCTTTTAAAAATGAGACCTCAGAGAGCAACCTCGCTCCTTCTACTCGTAAGCACACAGCTAGAAGCCGCTGTCTGTGAGGAACGGGCCCTCACCAGACACCAAATCTGCCGGTGCTTTGACCTTGGACTTCTCAGCCTCCAGAACTGTGAGAAATAAATGCTAATTGTTTAAAAGCCACCCGGTCTATGGTATTTTGATATGGCAGCTAAAATAAACTAAGACAGAAATGAAAATCATGTATAATCATCCACCTTGCTGTTAGAACCCTGACAATGTCTCAACCTTTTGAATAAACATATATAACCATACACTTTTATATATATTTCACAAAATTAGAATTATAGTGTGTATACTGCTTCATAATCTGCTTTTATTTTTATTTACTTATTATTTAAAATTAACAAATAGTTTTCATTTTTTGAAATTATTACATACACAGTAGTAAAAGTTTTACAAAATAATGCACATTTTTCAGTATATCTAGTTGAAGTTTCTTAAATGCAGTCTTATTTGATTACAGCTAAATTAATGCAGACTTCCCCCATGAAAAGTCCCCCATCCCTAGCATGTGCTCAGATAGACTCAGGCAAGTCAAGTGGACCACAGACAGCCCTACTTCCCTCTCTTCAGTTCACATTGGCAATTTCCAGATTCTCTGGATCAATCACCCACAATGTTGAATAAGAACCTTTGTATTAAGTCACAGATTAAGTGTCAATTTAGATGACAGAGATGAGGGAGGTGTGAGGTAGGGCGGGTTTCACACTCTATCAAAGTCACAATCTTTAAGGAGCATTTCACTTTTAAGCATGAGGATACATAAAATTTTTTCTAGAAATTATTAATATAGGTAAGAAAAACTTTTGGGAAAATATCTATATATTTTTGAGAAAACTTTTGAGAAAATATCTATATATTTTTTAAAATGTGGACGGAAGACAGGTGGCATACCTAGGAATAGATCTAAACTCTACACTTCAGTTCACTTAAGCATCTTCACAAACAGACAAAGGTTTCCGTGATTTTCTTTTTTCCCACTGAGTCTGTAATTTTTTATGATGATCATTTCATTAAAATTTATGACAGATTATCTGCTTTTAAATGTTGACATATCATGAACATTTTCTTGTCATTAAATATATTTAAAGAAACATTTCAATGGCTAAATGATCTTCTATTAAATGCACATACAAAAATTTATTGTGAGACTCTCCTATTGTTGGACATTTATGTTGTTACCAAAATTTTAGTATCATAAATAATTCTGTGATTAATTGCCTTGTACACACCTTCTAATGCCCATTTCTATTTTTAAGTTCGAAATTCTAAGAGTAGAATTATTGGTTCTTTAATGTTTATGATAAAGGATAAGTACATTATCAATATAGTTGGACTTTAACCATATTTTGTATAATGAAGAGAAAAAAAGTAAAATAGTAAAGATATTTTTTAAAAAGCCCTAAATTCCCTAACATATAAGTACCTCCAAAAACTAGACTCTGAGCTATCTTTTCAGCTTTATGTCTAAACTCTCTCCCACCCTCCCTCTCCTCACACACTCCCCAAAGTGACTAGGGCCCCCAGCACAGGAGCACTTGCTATTTTTTTAAATCTTATTTTTAATCTACAAATAATCATTGTATATAATTATGAGGAACAATGTGATATTTTGATATATGTTTACAATTAGAATGATTCACCTCACATATTTATTTTTTTAGAGACAGGGTCTTGATCTGTCACCCAGGTTAGAGGTCAGTGGTGTGATCATAGCTCACTGTAACTGTGAACTCTTGGGCAACAGAAATCCTCCTGCCTCAGCCTCCCAAAAATCTCAGACTACAGTCGAACACTACCATACCTGGCTAATTATTTTATTTTTTGTAGAGACAGGATCTTACAATGTTGCCCAGGCTGGTCTCAAACTCCTGGCCTCAAGTGATCCTCCCACCGTGGCCTCCCAAAACACTTGGATTATACGCATGAGCCACTATGCCCTGCTGTCTTTTCATTTTTTTTTTTGCAGTGAAAACATTTGAAATCTCTTTTAGCAATTTTGAAATATTGTATTACTATGTTTTATAGGCACCATTCTCTGAAATAGAGCACTATAGTTTATTCATCCTAACTGAAACTTTGTACCCTTTGATCAACTTTTCCCTTTTCCCTATCCAATCTTCCTTCTTCCCCACTCTCTGATAACCATCATTGTACTCTCTACTTCTATGAGTTCAACTATTTAGATTCCACATGTAAGTGAGATGACAGGTTGTCTTTCTGTGCCTGTCTTTAAGGCATTGAAATCAGTATGCTAAAGAGATATCTGCAATCCCATGTTCATTGCAGCCCCATTCACAACAGCTAAGTTATGGAAGCAATCTAAGTGTCCCTCAACAGATGAATAGATAAAAAAGGTGCTACATATATATAGTGAAATACTATTCACCCTTCAAAAGTTGTGAAAAGTCCTGTCATTTGCAACAACATGGATGAACCTGGAGGACATTATGCTAAAGGAAATATACCAGTCATTTGCTATTCTTTAATAATTTGTGAGATTTAGAGATCTGGGACTTTGCTCTTTCTGCTCTCTCTGCGTAGAGTGCCCTTTTCAGGCTAGAGAGTGCTCACCTATTCCTCAAGGCCGGAGGCAGGGAATCTGTGGCCTTCTAGTAAGTGCAGCCTTTTGACTGAATCTAAATTTTATAGAATAAATCCTTTTGTTTTTATTAATACATTTTTGTTCATCTTCTATACTTTTATTTTATTTTTTAAATGAATGTATTTAAAATACCAAAGAATAAAAGAAGTTTCAATGAAGTAATCCTCCCAGATTGACTGGCACAATTAGAACATTAGTAAGATCTAAACTGACAGCTGCTACACTCATGATTTACTTCTAACTTCCCCCATCTGACTGATACCACTACTGCACGAGGCTGGTTGGTGAGAGTTTATGGGAGTCTAATATGCCAGTCTGTTATCAGACTTTTTTTTAATTTTTGAGACAGAGTCTCACTCTGTTGCCCAGACTAGAGTGCCGTGGTGTCAGCCTAGCTCACGGCAACCTCAAACTCCTGGGCTCAAGCAATCCTCTTGCCTCAGCCTCCAGGGTAGCTGGGACTACAGGCATGTGTCACCATGCCCAGTTAATTTTTTCTATATATATTTTAATTGGCCAATTAATTTCTTTCTATTTTTTTTAGTAGAGACAGGGTCTTGCTCTTGTTCAGGCTGGTTTTGAACTCCTGACCTTGAGCTATCTGCCTGTGTTGGCCTCCCAGATTGCTAGGATTATAGGCGTGAGCCACCTCGCCTGGCCTTGTTATCAGCTTTTGACAACAGTGTAACTACCAGTATGTTTCTGTTTGAAGTGGAATTTGTGAATAGTTGCACAGCTCGACAGTATGTTTTTAGTTCTGTCTGCTCAACAGCCCATCGTGTTAAAGAAGACCAAGAGAATGCTGAAGGAAGAAAACAAATTTTTTAATGCAGATTGGGAATTGTAATATTATCTTGTTTCTGCTAAAGATGAGATAGCTTGTTTGTTTTGTGACTCTGCAATGTCAACATTAAAGAAATTCAGTGATCATAAGCATTATAACACTTATAAGGACCACAAATATTTTAGCATGAAAAGTTGTACTGCAGAAATTAAAGGATGAAAAGCAAAAGCAAAGACAATTTTTTCAAGCAGCAATAAGACCTGGAAATAATGTCACTGAAGCAACTCATAAAGTAGCCTATATACTTGGGGGGAAAAGCGAAGCCATTCAGTGATGTAGAAATTGTGAAAGAATGCATTGTCAAAGTTGTAGGATGCTTAGACCCTGATAACATTTCAAAGCACAAACAACTGCCTATTTCAAGGAGAACCATAACTGATTGGCAGCATGAATTAGCCTTCAACTTAACAGAACAACATGCAATACTTCATAAGGAAAAAAAATACATTATTCAATCTCTTTGGAAGAGTCAACTAATTCTACTAGGTGCAGGTTTTATACTTCATTCAGGTCATAACAGAAGATTTTCTTTTCTACAAGGAGTTACTCACTTTAGGCACTCTTACAAACAGAACATGGGGAATAGATAAACAGGGAATAGATATCTTCAACAACTTTCAAGATAAATGAGAAGTTGAACTGAATTTGGTAAATTTAGCGAGTGTCTGTACAGAGAGTGTGCCTTCTATGACAGGAAAACATGAAGGGTTTATTGCACAGATAAAAATGTATGAACAGATTCAGGTGCCCTCATTTCTTTTCATTGTTTCTTGCATCAGCAAAATCTCTGTGCTAATGCTACTATTTTAAGTGTCACTTTGCAACAAGTTGTAAGTACTGTTAACTATATTTGTGCAAATGCAACACAGCATCCTCAGTTTGGTAACATGCTCAAGTTGAAGGATGATGTATGCAGTATGGATTTGCCATATCGTTCTAAAGTGCATTGGTTATTGCAGGGATAGGTGTTAGCCAAAATGTCTGAGAGAACAGGTAGTTAAATTTTATGAAGAACAGAATCAGCAATGTGAATTATTGAAAGAAGATTTCTGTAGGAATGCAGTGTTTCTGTGTGATACAATGTGAAATCAAAATGACTTGAATATTTCTTTGCAAGGTAAAACTAAGTCTATATGTGATATGTGGCCAAAAAAAGCCAAGCATTTCAAAGAGAGCTATCTATTTTCAAGACACTTCTTCAAAAGGAAATTTTGGGTGAGCATTTTTTTTCCCAGTTAACAAAGGTCATTGATGAGCAGGATGATAAATGCAAATCATTTGAAGAATACACAGCTGTTATACACCTATTAACTGGAGAATACAAGGAAAGGTTCACTGACTTGAGAATCATGACATCACACTCAAATTAGCATTTCAGTCTTGCTTAGTTGATAGCATGAGGGCACCTAAAGAACTACAGATGGAATTGATTGAGCTCTCAGTAAATGACATTTTAAAGTCATTGATGGTAATAAAGATCCAATTGAAATATGGGAAAATGCAATAGAATAACCACGCCTTTGGCAACATGTCCAAAAAATGCTTTCTTGCTTTTCAACCACTTACTGCTGCCAATCTACATTCTCCTACCTAACCCAAGTCAAGATACCCTTAAGGTCACAAATGACTGATACCCATCTAGAGGATCAACTGAAACTGCAGACCTCCATGATGCAAACAAATACTCAAATGCTTTCTGACAAAAGCAGCCACAACAAAACCATTAAAAGGTTAGTTAACTTTAAAATTAATGAATAGTTTTTATTTTTTGAAATTATTAAGTACATAATATTTAGATTTGTATAAAACAATGTATATTTTTAAGTATATCTAATTGAAATTTCTTGAATGTGGCCTTATTAGATTACAGCTAATTAAATTAATGTGCCTCCCAGCATGAAAAGTTTCCCCACCCCTGCTCAAGGACCATCCACTCTTGAGCAAATGACTTTATTTCTCTGTGGCTCAGCTTCCATACTCATCCAATTTACATGATAATATTACTTTCCTCCTAATATTATTTGAGGCTAACATTTGCTAATAAAGGCTTAAAATAAGGCTTGCCCAAATTTTAAAAATGCCCCCAAATTTTTAGCTCTTTAATATTATTGTTAACCAACTATCTCATCTGTGTTGTTCAATCAGTTTATACATAATTCCATGTGATCTTTAGGAGACCTTCCAGCTCTAGATTTCATGAATTGATTGCAGAGGTCAGAATCTGGAAGAGACTTCAGAGATCATCTAAAGACAAGTTTATGAAAGTATAGTCTGCCTGTATCAGAATCACCTGGGGAGCTTTTTAAAAATGCAACTGCCTGAGACCCAAGTCTGTCCAACTGAGCCAGAATCACTGGTGGTGGAACCTAGAAAAATGCATTTTGAACAAGCTCTCAGGTGATTGTAAGCACAATAAAGTTTGGGAACGACTCATAGTCTAAACTCCTAGGTCTCCTGATAGGAGAACGAGGCCTTAAAAGGCTAAGCAATTCTCTTTAGATGAACGTGAAAAAAAGCCCATCTAGTTTGTGAAATGAAAGAATTGCCATATCTCACATCACCAGTGAAACACAAATGATTTCAAGGATGCTTCAATGACACTGTGGTTCCAAGCTTTTGTGCTGAAATAAAGGAAGAACATGAGCTCAGATCAGGCTTAAAATGTGATTCCAGATCTGTTGGAAGAAAGATTGATCAAAGTTCGACCTAATTGTCGTCTCTCATTTATGGTCAAAACGTGAATCCCAATGAAGAATTGATCTCATTCACTGACCAGTGAGTGACACTATTGTAAATACACATCTACACCCTGCAGGACAAAGCATCTTGCTCCTAATAAAGATATTTCTATTTTGTCTTACCCATTTAATTTGACATTTGTCTTTTGGCAGAAGATGCATTATTGAAACAAGGAACAGAGATGATGTCTCCTTCCTTTTGGAAGCACATGAAGAAATTTTATTTTATTTTATTTTAGGGGTGAACGGATATGTGAGTTGAGGGAAGATTTCCTGAATAATTATTTCTGAGATACATATTTCCATTTGAGGAAAAGGCATACAAGAAAATGAAGTCCATTCTTAATAAATCAGACTATTCATTTTATTCAAAGACAACATCTATTTTTAAAAACGAACATAGTTGATTCTGAAGTCAAACACAGCAGTGGTATTAGACTACCACACCCACTGATGAACTCACTGTTATTAGAACAGAGCTCCAATTTTAAATAAATAAAATTAAGACTTTAAAATAAACAATGATACTATATTTTCTGGTGAAGCACATGATATATTTCCTGAGTAAAAAAAATTATACATGATCGATACAGGAAGAAATAAGAAATTGTAGTGTCTACAGGAAAACTCTGTTGCTGATTATGTTTTTATTATTGCAACAGTACTATTAGTTAAGAGCAAAATAAACTGCTCAAATGTACACAGTGCAAAGAGGCCCACCATCTCACGAGTTATCTTGTGCCATAATTGGTATTGTCTCTGCATCTCAGTGGGTCAGTAAATCGAGCGCAGATGCCTGTGGTCCCTAACTCCCATGCTGCAGCCTGGTACTGGTCTGTGGCCTGTTAGGAACCAGGCATGATGTTCTGCCTCCCTCTCACTCCCACCCCTCCATCTGCAGAAATATTGTCTTCCATGAAACTTAGAAACTGGGAGGCCACACAGCAGTAGGTGAGCAGTGGCTGAGCCAGCAAAGCTTCGTCTGTATTTACAGCCACCCCACTCCCCATCTTTTGCATCACCACCTGAGATCTGCCCCCCCCCATAACATCCCCCTGCCCTGTGGAAAAATTGTCTTCAATGAAACCGATCCCTGGTACCAAATAGGTTGGGGACCACTGGGGCATGCCATACATTTGTGTACACCACAGGCTTGGCCTGGCGTCTGCAACATGGAGAGAGTGTTTCCCAAAGATAGGACTTTACTCATTTTCCCCTTATTCACTGGTTGGAGGCAGAATCTTGTTGCCTTGTGGCATCCTTTCCTCAATACCATGTAAAAGTGACATGGATCACAAAAGAGTGGCCACAATTGCAATATTCATAAGCAACCAAAGGATTGCATCTTGGGAACACAACCTTTTGGGGATTATCAAGAACATCTTCTCGATCTGCATCTCCCTCGCTTCCATCTCCACCATCCCCATCACACCATCATCCCCTCCTCACCCCAACACATCTCTTGCTGACAGATACTGTAGCAACTGGTTTCTGTTTGGCTTTGGCTTTGAACTATTGCTTAGGGGTCAAAAGGCTGAAATGAGCAAACATCTGGCCTCTGTTTCCTCATTCAGCAGAATTTCAACACCCTATTTTAATCTTAAAGATCTCAAAGATTTAGTGGCTGATGTATAGTTTCCACTTAGCTGCAAAATTCATTGCACCTACTTCCATGGGACAAGATTGTTAGATTATGGATTCTTGGCACAAAGGAATATCTTCTCAAGTCAAACTGTACATATCCCCATCTGGTATACTTCCCAGGCAACTGGTCCATCTATAGCTATAATACATGAGGACAATTTCATCAAAATATAGACCATCTGCATTTCTTATATTCCTTGCACAATAATCACTAGGGGTATTCTGTGCCACATTTTCACTTGATTCAAAAACTATTAATATAAGTAGGATGAAACTGCTCAAACTGGAGCTGGGACAAAACACTTGCTGATACTGAAGGGTTTATTGTTTTTTAACCCTTGTGTTGTATATATTATCTCTGTGAGCTGTGACTTAAAAACAAAATTGGAAACTGACTTAGGCATCACCAGTTCAGTCCCAACCAATGCTTAGGATGGTGAGATTTCTATATTATACATTCCCATGTACTTTAGTATTAGGTTTACTTAGAAAAAAGACCTAATTTGAGCTCTCATATTTGGCCAGTTTTCCACAATGACTCAGTACTGTTTCTGCCATACTGGAAGTAGAACATTCCTATTTATTCTCTATATGTGAGTGAAATTGCTTTGAATCTGTCAAACCTCATCTTGTTACCGTAACCCATTCTCATAGTTTATCAAAATAATTTTCAATTCTAATTTTTGCCAACAAGTTTTTTGTGTTATCCAGCTTAACAAGCATGTTATTCTGGCATTAAGGACGTGTATAGAGTGTTCAATCAGTCTAGTACAAATCTTGGAAATATACTTAATGTGCTAAGACTGGCAATGTGTTGACATTAATTAGCTTTTTTAGTCAACGTCCCAATCAGCCATGCTCTCCTGATTATTTTTACCAGTTTTTATACCACCAAGTTATATAAGAAAGAAAAATGGTCAAAATTTGTGTCCTTTTGTTTTTGACTTTAGTATCAGATTATGTTTATTATAGGGATCAATTAATCTGATAAGAGTCAGATGATATTTGTTGATATTTGTCACTGATGTTCCAATAACATCTGTGGCAATATTTAAGTGCTAATAAATTGATGTCTAAGTGGAAACTACCTATGTTGTAGATTGTTTGCCACATAATTCTAGGAAATTTGTTTAATTTTCTTTAATACCATTGTCATGAGACATATGGCAATATTTATAAAGTATTTCATTAATTTTTCCATAGCTATATTCCTAATTTGAAAACCTTAGATAAAATATGCAATAAAAATGAAGAGAAACAGATATTTAATAACAAGACATAAAATGTTCATGATAAGCAAAAATTAAAAATGACAATTCCAATCAATTGAAATGGTATCTAATGTATTATGTGTTAGAGAGGCTTTACTTTATTTTAAAAATCATCAATCCTTGAATTATAAATCAAAAATTTAGAGACGATTTCATTTACTTTCAAATAATAAATAATCTTTGAGGAAAAACAACTGCAGCAATTTATTTTTTATGAAAAGGGTATTTGTAGTTACTTTATCATCCACTTTTTTTTCAGTAAAAGGGGAATTAAACTATTACAGGACACCTTGTTAAGTAATTATATAGCAACATCACTGTGCAATTAAATAGCCATCAGTCCCTGCAGCTGAGAAATTTCAGGTAATTATTCAAAGATAATTTAATAGGAGAATTACTGTATTCAAGCAAGCATTAGCTAGTAATCTACCTCAATTAAAGCATCCAATTAATTTCAGAACCTTGATAACAGTTGCCTTTGGCAAAACTATCCTTTCCCCTCATTTGATCCTACACATACAATATTCCTTAAACATTGTATAAAGTTAATTTACTTCTCCTAAAAGTACAGTCTATTAATACTAGTCTCCTGAGAAATTAAATAAATGTAAGCATAAAAAATGTTGCTTTTTTTCCTCTCTCATTTGTATTTTCTACCCAGCCTCTTATATAGAAATTAAGCATGGCTGATTTGGATCTGGAAGCAACTTCCTCAGTTTTCATCACAAGGAACAGAAAACTTCCTAGTAAGGAGAATTTCCAAAAGGGGCTTTTGTTTTTAGATTGATTAAGCTATTGGACAAATTATCCTTGGGAAATATACCCTTATGGGTTTGGTGGAGATGGTGGTGATGGGGCTAGCAGCATGCATGCAGAGACTTTTCTGAGTAAAACCTTTGTGATTGTGTTTGCACCTGATCTTCATGCCCAATAGAAAAAGCCCCAGTTTTGGAGTCACGTGGGTTTTCAAATGCATAGGAGAAATAGTCTTTGGTTGTTCAGAAGGCTGTTAGTTTTATTGACTCTTCCAGCTTTCAAACCGTCCCTTAACTGCAGTCCTGGGGTTGACTCACTCACAGTTCTATTGGTTTCTTTGGGTTAGTCACTCAGCCTTTTTGAGTGTCAGATGGGGAGACACTTTTAGGGACACTTCTAAGAGGCCAGTCTCAAACCAGTTACTAGTGTATTCCCCATTGGGGATCTCACACCGGGTCTTCCAGAAAGGAGACACATGACTAGTGTCTTGACCTCACTTGCCTCAAGACTGAATAAAGGTAGTACAAAAGTTGGAGATAATGGGCGAAAGTACAAAAGTTTGGCTGTCTGTCTTGTCAGATGATCAGAATGCAAAATTGAATAAATGCTTTGCCTCTGGCCATCACTTCCAAAACTCCTGGAGCTCTCACAACAGCTGAGAAAACTGGACAAGAAAAGACCATGTAGATGTTCACAGATGACTCAGGCATATTACAGGCTCATCTCCCTGCCTCCTTATTTATCAGAAGCCTTTATTTTTGTCTCTTTAACCTTATACCTTGGCTGCCTTTATACATTTAGTTCCATTTGGAAAATGACTCAACATGGGCTGTTTACTCTGATTCTCACCTACCATTGTTTTAGTATCCTGCTCCCAGTATTCTTTTGGGTGGGCAACATATTGCAGGTGTAGGCAATAAGTCCCCAGTTCAAATCAGGCTCCTGGGACCCCCCAATGCAAAGCTCATCTGTCAGAGGAGGGGGACAGAAATGGTTGTCAGAGGTTATTAGACAGAAATGGTTGTCAGAGGTTATTAGGCTGAAAGCATGTTGCTCATGGCCTGGACTAGGATGAGGTGAGTGAAGCTGAGTCATGCAAATGATGAGTTGAGTCCTGCCTGATATGTATATTTTATATTGTTGCCTCACATGCTTTGAATTTCTGACCACTGGATAACTATGTGTGGTCACTCTACTTCTGGTCTTTATTTCCTCAAATTTATAATAAATTCATAGTTTAAGTTTTCTCTACTACATGTATTATCACATCTTTCCACTTTGGCCAGTTTTCTAGAAGCTAAAGAACAAATCACTTTTCTACTGCAAATAATAGTGTCTGTGCTATAAATAGCAAATAGCTTTCAAAATACTGACATATTTTAAGACAGTTACACTCTTCATAAAATTTAACATTTTTTTTTGGATAGTGTTTTAGGTTTTGGAAATTCATATGAGAAGTTTTTTTTTTTTTGGTCTGTCACAAGATTTCCCCTTAATTTTAACTAACTTTAAACAAAACTTTGAACTTATGGCCTCCCAGTGAAGATTGAGAGTTGAGTTTAGCCACTGGTGTTGCCCACATAACAGGTAAGATGACACACCCAGGCTATATGGCACCCTAATATGTCTGCCACATATTAAGCTCAAAGCATGTTTATTGCACGAATGAGTCCCCTTGCTTTTCTCCTCAGTACTCGACGTGTCTTGGATGGGCTAATCAGTGCTCAATTATACTAACTTAATAAAGTTGCATTGACCACTGGAGCAATGTACTATTTTCCTGTTACATTGATATTAACCAACAGAAAAGACTAGCCTTTCTAAAGCAAACAAATAGGCAAACAAAAATGCTAGTTTCAATGTCCTATATCTTAGCCCATTTCTACTGAAGTGGATTCAAGAATTGAAAAAATATAAAATTAAATAAACTACCAAAGAGAAATCAGTGATGTTCCATTCCACAAAGGAATTTATTAGCATAAATATATCCATGAGGTCCAAGACACAACTTGTAAGATTTTTCCACTTTTTAAGTTATGCAGGCATCATCAGTTAACAGGCAATATTTGCTATCCAGAGTTGTGATCCTGTTGACATCCAGAGTCAAATTATACCTTTATCAAACCCCTAATCACCAGTGTATTCCCAGCACATACAATCCAAATGATTAAAGCAGGTAATGATTTCTCCAAAATAACCACAAGATGCCCAAAGGATTTAATTCACTCTATCTCAGCACCTCTTGCTATTCTAATTATTACTGCTTTTGGAGTTAAGTTACCTGTAATTTTCTTTTAGAATTACAAATGGTATACTTTGCTTCCTTATCATGTCATAGAACTCTGTTATTAATCACATTTTGGAAAAATCCTTCAGAAGATTTAATAAGAAATTTTAAAACCCTAGTGGATTTTCTACTACTACAAACTCTCTGCGTCCCCTAAATAAAGAAGCCCATAATTGATTAATAAGAAGCTAAGTAATTTTGGTATTAATATGATCCCCTGGGAGGCCTCCATAATCACAACTAGCAGGCCAGTCACAGTATTGCTCAATTACACATCCAGGTAAATAATCTGCAAATCAACAAACCCTATAAGGGGATTTTCAGCATTTCCAATTTGTTAATCCATGATAAATGCCTCTCAAAAGTCAGACAAAGCCCAAGCCCTTTCATATTTTGAGGCTTCTAGTTTGTTAAAAATGCTTTAAAGCAGAGTTATCAAAATTGCTTTATATTTAAAATTATTATGCCTAACACATTAGCGCTATAAACACACACAATACAATACCATATGATTGCCTATATAAAAATATATTTATAAAACTGTCAATTTGCAGTGCACGCCAGGTGGCATGGCATGGTGCAGGGGTACTACACCCTCTCTCTGACCGGTTGGGACAGCTCTGTGACTGAACCTGTTGGCTCCGTGGGGGCCCTGGATGAGAATGAGGCCTGGGCCAGGGGCCACTGTCCTTCTTCCATCCTCACTAGGCTCAGGTGTCTTCAGCTCCTGGTGGCACAAAAAATGAAAGACCCAGTCTCTGCCCCCCAACCCCTTGTTGCTCTTTTTAAAAATTGCTGAGAAAGAATGCATTATAATTATCTAGAGAAACACCACCCAGTGCTTAAACCATTGATACTCTTCAAATGTATTCTTTTCTAAACCACATTTTTTCTGTTAAATTTAATTTCTTCTTTCTTCAACCTGATCTCATCAAAGATTAGTGATTCTGCCTTGTAGAATTTTGAAAGTTGATTGTTACTTCCTACAACTCCACTTTTTATTGTTGTGCTTTAAGTAGCACTAATACCTTTAAATTTCTTCTGTGAGATTTAATCTATTTTTATCCTCTGAAATATGGAAATTATCACATTAGGTGCTTGGAGTGAAGGATAGTAAAGCGAAATAATGTAATCTGCACAAAATTTTAAATTAAGGAATACACGTGCTTGATTTAATCACAGGAATAGTATAAAGCTCTCCTGGGAAGAAATATCATCATTTGCCCATCTCTTTACTACTTTGTAGAAGATAAAAAGTATAAGAAATAGGCCTTCATGTAATATTCTTAATATAAAAAGAGCTCTTATAAATCAATGAAAAAAAAGAATAACAATAACAACAACAAAAAAAACTGAAAAAAAGGGGCAAGAATAGGAAATTTCCAAAAGGATAATTATAAGTGATCAATAATCATATGGAAAAAGTTCATCTTCAGTAGTAATCAGCAAAATACATATTCAAACAATAACAAGATACTATTTTCTCCTACCAACCTGCTTCTTTTTAAAAAAATGATAATAGGGCTGGAAGTGAGTAAGCCTCTGTACTTCTGGTGGGAGGATAAGTTGGTAGTATCTTTCTAGAGAGCAATTTTGCAATATGAATTAAAAGCCTTAACATTTCATGCTTTTCGCATAGTAAAACTCTTAGGAATTTATCTTAAGAAGAAATTCCTTATCCTAAGGATGTGCAGAGATATAGGGACCTTTCTAACAATGCTGTTCATGATGGTGAGAACTGGAAACAACTTCCACGTCTGATGATAAAGAGAATGGTTTAGTATTGTATTATACAATATACCCAAATGAAGGGAACCATGTTACATTAAAAATGTTGTAAAGAATATTTAACGGCACAGAAAATCTTTCTAAATGTGCTAAGTTAAAAAATACAGGATAAAGACCATTAAATAGTTTGTCACTTAATGTCCTCCTTAATATAATTTTTAATGATGGCACAGTATTCATTCCATCTTAGAGATGCCCCACAGCTAATACAACTTCTTTCCTGTTGTTGGACATGTATGTTTTATGATGAACATACTAGAACATACACATTTTGTACATGAATGTAATTCTTAGGTTAATTGCTAATAGTTGAATTCCTAGGTCATAGGATAGGAATATTTTTAAAAATTTGATAGATATTGTCAACATTTGCATACTATTCTAAAAAGATTGTCAACTCTTGCTCTGCCCTTTTGCACAGTGTTGGTCACCCATTTTTATTCCTAGGGAAAAAAAGTGATATCTTCCTTTCTTTATATTTATTTTGTTACAGGCAAGGATGATCATATTATCATATTTTCTTTTGCTTACTAGCCATTGATATTTTGTCTGTAAATTGTTTATTTGTTTTCTTTGTCTTAAATTAGTTGGGATATTGAGCGTTTCATTATGGCTTTGAAATTGGTGTGTGTATTATGGATTTTGGCCTTTTATCCATTAGAAAAGTTAAAATATTTCCCTATTCTTTTCTGGTAAATATATATGACATAAAATTTGCCACATTCCTTACTTATTTTATTTTTATTATTTATTTTTAATTGGTGAATAACTATTATGTATATTTATGAGTTACAACATGATGTTTTGATTTATGTATACATTGTAGAAATATTCAATCAAGCTAATTAACATATTCATCACCTCATTAACTTATTGTTATATTCACCATTTTTAAGTGTACAATTCAGTGACATTAATTACATTCACAATGTTGTGTAATCATCACCATTATCTACCTTTCAAAACTTTTGCATTACCCAAAACAGTAACTCTGTATCCATTAAGCAATAAATTCTCATTCTCCCCTCCTTCTAGTCCCTAGTAATCTCTAATCTACTTTCCATCTTTATGAATTTGCATGTTTTGGATATTTCATATACATGGAATAACATAGTATTTGTCCTTTTGGGTTTGGTTTATTTCATTTATCATAATCTTTTCAAGATTCATTCATGTTATAACATGTATCATAACTTCGTTCTTTTTACGGCTGAATAATATTCCATTGTATGTATATACCACATTTTATTTATCCACTCATCTGTTCATGGATACTTGGAGTAAATACCTTTTGGCTATTGTGAATATTGCTGCTATCAACTTTTGCATACAAGTATCTGTTTAAGTCCCGGTTTTCAATCTTTTTGGGTAAATACCTACAAGTAGAATTGGTGGGTCATATGATAATTCTATGTTTAGCTTTTTGAGGACCCAACAAAAAGCTATTTGCTATTACTCTTTAAGCCTTTCAAAATGCCACTAGCACCTAAACGCAGAAGCTATATTATTCCTTTCTATGATTGGCAGGTGCATAGTGTCCATCTTCCTTTTTAAAACTGAAACATCTCAAATGGAAATTAGAAGAGTCTTTTCAGTCTCTCTATTGAAATATTTGCTGAGTAGATGACAATTCTAAGTCACAAGAAAGTTAATTTGCTGCTACTGTAGGCCTAAATATAGGTTCTGTCATGAATATAGGTCACTGCCAATCTATTTATTTATTTTGACCAAACCTTATTTTGTTTTATGACAAATGCAACAGACAGGCTCCATTTTATTTTTGGTACTGTAGCACAGGTCTTGGTATTCAGTGGTAATGAAATGTGCCAACACAGACCTATTTGAAGTCAATTCTTAAAGGCATTTCTTTATTTGCATCTGAGGATACTTTTCAAAAGTTTCTCTTTTTGACTGCCCAGAAAATTTGACAGCAGACAGTAAATCCACTCTTTAATCAATCAGCCTTTGTGTGTGAATTGTGAATATGGACTTGAAATGTTAAGAAAGTTTAAGTTAAAGAGAAATTTAGATCAACAGCCTTTCTGAAGTAAAGATATTTCTTTACCTTTCTGAAATCCAACATGATTTTTTGGAAACATCCTGCAGCTCTCAATATTAACCTGCTTTACTCTGTCAACATATCAAATGGTAGAGCTATCAGGACTAAAGACCAAATGAAAAATTCATGTCTTTCTAAAATGCTGAATATTAAGTGACACTTGGGATGCTGGAATTATTTTGGCTCAATTCTCAGAAGAATCAGGGGAGGAAAGTAGAAGGAGCCCAGTTCATGGTGATACAATATCAGTTTATTCAGTGGTATAATGAAAAGTACACCTGATATAGCTTGAGAGGACCTGAATGAGTTTGAATTCCAGCTCCGTCATTTACTAATTATGAGAACTTACGTAAGTCACGTTACTTTTCTGAGCATAGGATGAAAAAAATTCCCTAACAGAGTTGTTGAAAATCTCAAAGTGCTTTTAATACTGAAAATATCTACACCAGTGGTTCTCAAGTGAGGGCAACTTTGCCCTCCACAAGACGTTTGGCAATGTCTGGAGATATTGTTAGTTGTCACAACCTGGAGAGGATGGACTGGCATCTATTGTGTAGAACCAGAGATGCTGCTGAATGCTCCATAATACACAGAACAGCCCCTCACAACAAAGAATTATCTGGTCGAAAGAGTCAGTAGTCCTGAGGCTGAGAAACCCTGCTTTACATTAATACTATTTTTTATAATTATTACTTACTTTTAAGCAGTGAGCTACCAGTGCTTTTGGTCTCACTGCTGTGCTCTTTTTTTAACAGTTGAGGGTCTTATTAAGAGCTCTCTTCTTCAATCAAATCCCAAGTAATGCAACCTCAGTAACTGCTTCTGTAAGCACATGGCTTTATCTAATTTCTCACACTTCTCTAACCAACATGTACCAATCACATGTCCATAAAGGAAGACTAGTAAGTATGACTGGAACATGCTAAACTCATGACACCTAACTTCCCAACTGCATTGACTAAGGGCTCTATTTCACATGCAACAGTGAAGAGTTGCAGGTACAAACAGGAAGGCAGTAGCCTGGCCTTCAAGCAATAACTGGCAGAATAACTCTGTTGGATTAAGTTGAACACCCATGCAGCTGCTCGGAGAGCAACCATTAACCATTAACAGGGTGAATAGGAGAACATTTCAGAAACTCACCGGAGCAAAACAGCTATTTGACTAGTCTGACTTAACCATACAGTTTTGTTTTTTCTATATCTGACTTTTTTTCCCTCTGAAAAGTGGAACTTGGCAAGGGGAATCATGGTCATGAATACTCTCTGAGACCAGCTCTAAGCAATGCTGTTGCTATTGAGGGGACATCATGTCACCCTTCCCTGTCTAGGGGAGGAAACAAGAAGGAAAATAAGAATACATGTTTTCCTCATATGTCCTGAGCATGTGGCATCATTACACATGTTCATAAATGAAACAGAAAACACACCAAATTACTACTGATCTCCAAATTACTACTGAAAAGTCCGGTTAATTTAGTCAACTCAGTTAAAAGAGTGAAACAGCAATTCAATGTTTAATTTTAAAAAAACTCATTCATACTATTTATTCATAGCTGTGCCAGCTATGTGACTCAGACTGTGTCTGAACATATAAACTAGTATGACATTAAGTCAGTTAAGAAGCTAGTGAGTAGAGATCATTTGAAGACATGATGCTCCTTTCATCTTTTGGAGATAAAACCTTAACCTGACTTGAAGTGGATCACATAATTAGGTGTCTCTCTAGAATTATCACAAGCAAGTGCGAATACTCAATAAAAAGAGAAATCTCTTTATTTGCTTAGTGGACAGGCACATGAAAAACAAGGAGAAGTGCACATGCTATTCAATATACATATGATTAAATCTACATTATTTAGTCAGAAATATTATTTTTTAATAAAGGAGAAAGCTGTTTATCCAAATAGAATCACCCTGTGCATTTGGTTGATGCAGAAAGTGCCTTAATTTCCCTGACATATGAAGGAGGTAGATCTTGATGTCCAAATACATACAGAATGTAAGCATTTTTACAGATTGTTATCAGGTAAGAACTTGGAGCACATCTTTAAAGACTCTTGGGAGGCCACTGAACTTGGATCATTCTTAGCTAAGTTATCTAAAACACTTCAAATACTTTAAAATAAAACTAATCCCTGCACTGGTGGGTTGAAAACTTTTCCTATCCCCAGGGCACTAAAATAATACCCTTTTGAACAGTAGGTGCAGTATTTTAGGAGACAGCTCTCTAGTTATAACAAGGCAAGTCAATTTTTAGGAATTAGGGGTATTAATCACAGTGTCTCAAGATGTGCATTGCTGGGGAGTGAAATACAAGACCACAAACTGACATGCCCGCAATGTGCTACAATCCCGAGGAGATGTAAATGGGGGGAAACTCGGCTTCATCTATCATAAAGGTCAAGATAATTGGCCACATACAGCAAAATCAACACCACTCACTCTCCTCTAGCCTAGCAGATAAGCATAGAGACTCAGCTTCCTGCCGGGCTAAGTGGTGGCTAGCCCAGGTGGAGGAGGAGAAGTTCTGAAAATATGCATGTAAGAACACAAGGCACAGTAATGATGCCATCAAATTTAGCCTTAAACATATTTTATAATCAATTGAGATACTGTAGGTTGCCCCAAACATGCATGAAATACTTCCAAGGTTTTACCAGACTGCATTCGCTTTTATGTTTATGACTTTCTAGTGTTTTGGGTCTTTAAAAACTCTCCACACTATAAATGCACTTTTGTTAACCAATGAAACTGTAATAAATGCAATTTCTGGTTTAGTGCTATCATTAAAATATGACTATATGAAAATTCAACTTCCCTTAAATGTTCCAGTTAATCTTATAACCCAAAGCTAAGGCTGACATTGACAAAAATAAAGGGTGTCAGAAAATTCTCATAAAGGTAAAATGAGTTATAAAAAGTTGCCAAATAGATTGTGTTTACATATCTGATAAGAACCTATTACACAGATTATCAAAGGTATATATTTATTTAAAAACATGAAGTCCTTGATGACAAAGTTGAAACCTTAACCTGACTGTCAATTTGTACCAACACCCAATGCTTGTATGCAGGGCTAGTTTCATGGGTGTTCTGTGCTGTTGCATAGGGTCTTGTTCTTTCCTTGACTGTCTTTGATGTTTTTCTGTTGCTGTCTTGAAATTCTCAGTAATTTTTTTATAAACAAGACATACCTGAATTTTTGTTTTTCACTGGGACTCACAAGTTATGTAACTGGTCATGATTGTCTGAACAATTTAATCCCCAAAGAAGTGCTCCTGTCCTAGACTTTCTGTTAAGACTCCTCATAAGAAATGTCTCCCTCAAAGGATAACCTAAACAGAACAGGAGGCAGCTTCAATGAGAAGGGAAAGCATTTTGGGGAAGCCGAAAATGTAAAAGACAAAACATAATTATGAATTTTGAAGAAATGATTGAATCTTACCACTCCCAGGAAGTTGAGTTAAAATCTTAATGTAGAAAAGCAGCTCTTTGATTGCTACCCAGAAGTCACTAAGGGGAAAAAAAAATCCAATGTCTGAACCATAGGACATTGAGAAGCAAATTAATTTGAGTTCTTTTCTGAAGTTCATTTAAAAGGACTAACTGGAACCGTTTCAAAGAGAACAGTTAAAGGGCTGCTGACGTATACTCAAGTTGGTCCTAATTAGCACTCAGCGTAGGTTTGTCATAGTGTTCCCGAGAGTAAGCAGAAGCACGAAACTACGCTCAAGTATTAACAGTGATTAAAAGTATGCCAGTGGGTGGGAGCGGATAAGATTATTTACTTTATAAAATGGAAGAGCTAAGCACAGAGAAAGAGCTTGCAAGAGAAAAAGTGGGCACTTTTGAGGAAAGTATGGGGAAAATAACCAAGACTGTATAAAAAGAGTATTATAGCATACAAAATGCTCAAAGGAGTTAGTGAGGACTTACTACATGGGCACTAATCAGCACTAATAAGCTCTCCAGGATTTGAGGCCTAAGGCTATTAGTGTATTAAAAGTTCTCACACTTGTTCACAATAGGTTATATCCAGGCAATCCTCCTTCTAGGAAGATAAATTGTTCTCAAATGCAGAATAACTAATGTATGTATACTGCATCATAATTTACATACATGATCTTTTACATAAAAGATATTTTATGCTTATAACATCCCTGTAGTGTGCATAGTATAATACCACTTGACAGATAAGATAATGAGGCTCAGAAAGTGAAAGTAAATTTCTTAAGAACACGTCAGGAAGTATTAGTCATCTGATTCCTAAACCTGTGCTTTTCCCACTGTAAATGCAGTAAATGGCATATAATATGTTCTAATGTCAACGACAATAATGATAACCACAGGGCCTCTTCTGAGCCCTGCCTTTCCTCCCTCCCTCCCTTCCCCTTCCTTCCTTCTCTCCTCTCTCCTTCTTTTCTTCCTTATTTCCTCCCCTCTTCCCTCCATCCTCCCTCACTCCTTCTCTCCTCCCTCCCTCTTTCCTTCTATTCATCCACCCACCCACCACACATCCAGCCGTCTATCCACATATCCATGCATTCACAAACTTCTGGCTGAATTCCAGTTTCAAAAAGATAACAAGTGCCTTTCAAACATTTTTCTAGATCCACCCTTCTTAAACAGTATGTCTTAGGAATTGCCCCTTGCAATGTGTCCATTCATCAGAGTGATACTTTTTCCCCTTACGCTTACCAGAGGATGACAATCGGGGGTAACTGAGCATGTGCAGAAGTGGCTCTCATGTGACTTTCAATAGGTAGGACTGGTGTAGTGGTGAGGCTGGTAGGCAACTGACACTAAGTGAAAACTTTCTGGTAGAAGACAGTTGTATTTTGTAGCCATTTGCCTCTGCCCCTGCCATTTCCTCATTTGGTCTCTATTCCAGCTCCCACTCAGGCTAATGAAACTTAACTTTTAATTGAGATGCTATGAACTTTCGAAGACCTGGCATTTTAACAGGGAACTTTATGAAGGAAAAAAAAAAAAGGAATGCTAGGAGAGGGGGAAAGTGCTGGGAATTTCCCTACAAGAGAATTTCTACTCTAGTAGGGAAATACTCTCCATTCCTAGTCTAGGGTTTCTAAGAACGTACATTATGACCAGTCTCCTCATCTCCCCACTTCCAGCTCGCTAATAACAGAATGACAATTGGCAACACCGTAGACAGATTGCTAATGACTGTTCTAGACTGTAGTAGTTACCCCTTAGTATCTGGGGATGGTTCCAGGAAGCCCTCGGGTATCAAAATCTACAGATGCTCAAGTCCCTTATATAAAATGGCATAGTGTTTGCATATAACCTACCCACATCCTCCTGTGTACTTTAAATCATTTCTAGATTGTTTATATTTCCTAATAAAATGTAAATACTTTGTAAATAGTTGCAATACTGTACTGGTTTTTAAATGTGTATTATTTTTATTGTTGTATTGTTATTTTTTCTTTTTCAATATTTTCAGTCTGTGATTGGTTGAATCCATGAATGTAACCCACATATTTTGAAGGGCCAACTGTACTTGATTGAGGTTAAAAATGTAATACTACGAGTTGTTCTGGACATGTGCATAAGAAACAATATTGTCCGTCCCTACACTGATTGTTGGTTGAAAATTAATTAACATGAGAAGTTTATGCAAGAAGACAAAGAATGCAACTTTTTCATCTCCTATTTTCTCATCAACAAACTACATTCTGATTTTTGACCACAGCATTGAAATCGACCTCACCATGGTCACCAGTAATCTTGTTTCTGAAGCCATTAAGTACTCCTTCCTTCTTGAAATACTTTTGTCCTTTTACTTTCTTGATTCCATATGTTTCCAGGTTTCCAGTTGTCCACTTACCTCTCTGGCTACCCATATCCTTTGCATATTTTGTTTCTTCTGTCTGTCTCATAAATGTTTTCATTCCCTAGGGATTTGTCCTGGCTTTTGATCTCTTCCTCCTCTAGACCGTTCCCTTGGGTGTCTTCATATTACCAGAGTTTCAGTTCCTATCTATATGCTAACAATTCCAACAATTTCATCTCAGTCTGATTTTTCACCTGAGCTTTAGATTTGAAGGTATACCTATCAATCGGAAATTGTTCCTGGTTTATCCCAAAGGCATCTCAGTACAACATGCCTAAACCTGAATTATTCTCCCCAAACTATTCAATCTCCTTTTTTCCCTGACTTAATGAATGGAAGGAAATACTACCAAGTCAGATTTGGGTGTAATTCTTGACTCTGCTGCCCCCTCCTCCAATCTACTACTGAATCCTGTAAATTCTATCTCCTAAATCTCCCTATGGTCATTCACTTCTCTCCACCCCCACTGCTAAGGTTCTGGTCCAGACCACCCTCATCTGTTGCCTAGATTATTGTGTCCTGGTCCTCTACCAACCCTCTCTGCTTCATGTCCTGTTTCTTCCATCATCCACATTATGGTCAGTGGGATGGTTCTCACTTGCAAATTTGATCACGCCTCCTTCAACTCTTCATTGGCTCTCCATTGCACTGGGTTCTGGGTAGTTTGGCTTCCTCTTACGTCCCCAGCCTAACCTCTCTGACTAAACCCAATCCTGATAGTTCAGCCACATTGCACTTCCTTGCACAGTGCTCTCTTTGCCATTCTCCCAAACCTTCAGACACTTCATTCCTTTTTCCTGTCTCAATTTAGCCAATACTTCCTACTGGAAGTCTTTCCTGACCCCCTCTCTCAATGCCCCCATCTCAGGCTTAGGCACCTCCCCTCTGAGCTTCCATAGCCCCTATAGTGCCCTTATTGTTGAGATGTGTCACCTTGAGATGCAGTTGTCTATTTACTAATCTGCAGCCATAACAGACACTGTTATATGAGGACAAAGGTTTGTCTATTGCAATTCACTGTTTTGTCCTCGGTAGTTAATGGAGAGCCTGGAACAGCCTCAAGATAGTCATTAAAGGAATAAACTTTGTGATTCAACCTGTATGTTTTAAAGCTTTATATTGTAAAGTTGAATAAATTATTTTAGTGGGCTGAATTCAGTAAATGTTGACCAGCAGATAAACTCTCTTATTCAGAGAACCTTAGTTCTAAGGAACGCTCACCCTCAAGACTGAAGATTTCCATTTATTGACCATTAATAAAGAACTGCACTGATATGGTTTGTGACATTTTCCTGAGAATTTTAACTACAAGTCAATAGGCCCATTAGAAACCAGAAGGAGTAGGTAGTGCAGAAAAAGGCACGGAGGAGGTCAAGCAGTCTGCAGGGCCATGCATGGCTAAAGTTTCTATTTCTATGGCTATACATTGGATTACTTAATGTCTAACCACCAATCCCACCATTGTTTCTTCACTTTTTCATCAGATTTGGGATGTCATAGAGACTCGACCTTCTCTCTTGGTCCCATCCTGCTCAAACTTCCTGTATCCTGACACTGGAGCTTAAAATACAGTTCAGCATTATGATAGGGCCTGGGAAGTTCAGCCTGAGATTGATGAGAATTGTACCATCCGACTTGGGAGGCACTAGCCATATGGGGCCATGGGGAACTTGAAATATGGCTAGTGGGATAGAGGAGTTGAGTTAATTGGATTTAACTTAGATTAATTTAAATTTAAAAACTAGATTCAATTTAAAAAATTTTAAATATCTTTGAAATAATTTGGATATGTGTATTTATTTGTTCAACTATAAATTTTATGACATCTAAACTAACTTTTCCTAATCAAAACTTTGCTACCAAAGTGAGATGTCCTGTCAGTGTAAAATACACACTAGATTTGGAAGCCTTAGTTTTAAAAACACAATTATTTAAAAAAATTTTCATATTATTTATATGTTAAAATGATAATATTCTTAGAGATGCAAGATTAAAGAAAGTATATTATTAACCATAATTTTATCTGTTTCTTTTTACCCTTTTTAATGCCACTACTGGAACATTTTAAATGATATACATGGTTCTCACTACATTTCTTTTGGACAGCACTGGCTTAGGGGCCAGGCTGGGCCTAAAGCTGGATGTTCAAGGTGGGCTAGGAGCCTTTAATCCTTTCTAATTTATCACTTAAGAAAATAAGACTAAGATTAATGACAACTCTACAATAAGAGATAACATTTATTGAATACCTACTAAGTGCCAGACATTGTTCCAAATTATTTACAGGTGAACAATTCTCATAACAACTCTATAATGATATTATTTATACTCGTATTTTAAAGATTCAGAAACTAGGCTTAGAGTTGAGGTAGTTTGTGATTGGCAGAGCTAGGATTTAAAACCAAAAATATCTGATTTAAGATTGTTCAAAACTAGTGAATATAGAAAAACTATATTTAAAATATGCTACTTAGTAGAAGAGATTGGGGTGATACTTTCCTGAACTCTGTTTAAGGAGACAATGTACTATCCATTAATGCATTATATAGCATATATTGTCACGGAATGAGTGAGTCTGCTGGGTAATATACCTAATACCAAAAAATAATGAGCTTGTTCTTTTGTAGTTTACACACACATATAAACCCAGAAATCAAGTATTGTTTAAATCTGAGAAATGAAGGTGAACTTTTGAAGCTATTTTAAATAATAATCAAGATAATTTGTTTGTTGCAAACAAAAATGGCAAGGAATCCTAACATCCCTGTGAAAGAAGTAGAACTCATTTTCTCTATAATCAACTCATTAGCAAAATATTTTACTCTAACATGCATTTAGTATGTTTCTATCTGTACATTTGAATGCACTTCCTCTCATTCATACATTCATTCATTCATTTTTCAATTATTAACTGAGTGTCAGCATGTTCTAAGGATTGGGTATGAAATGGACATGGGAATAGTCTAAAAAAAGAATTTATGCCTTGAGAAAAAAGTCTTGGAGATAGTATAAGTGGGGACTTAAGATTATATAGACCCAATCTCCCTATGAACTATACAAAGTTTTTACGTGTATTTTTAGAATTTTTAAAGTTTATATTTGTAAGATACATAGTTTTTATTTTTTAAAAGTTTTTGTATGACATCAGTACCCAAAACATATTTTTGGTATTGATTGAGAATTTTAAAATTGGCATAACAGAATATTCAAACATAAAAACAACATTGCAACTGAATGAAAAAAGATATCAAGAAGAACCACGTGGAGGATAAAGCAAAGACGTTGTGGGAAGCACAACTTTATAATCACTTGAGGCATCCCATCTAATGACGTTATAATTTGGCTCTCACTTATCGGGTAATGCACCAGACAGCTCCAACTATCATTTGTCTAGCATCCATTAAGTATTGTCTTCCTTATAATAGTTAGCTTTGTGTGTTGGACAATGAATGAGGTGGGGGAAAACCACCTAAGGCATCTGAGAAATAAACCTTAATGACAACAAACAATTTGTCAGACATTCTTTTCCTTCAGCTTTAACATTTGGGTGCCATATAGTGAATTAAGCAATCTAACCCATCTCATTCATCATCCAAACCACAGAACAAACTGTTAAAGTCAAGCTTCTCCAGAAGATTACCTGACAGGTGATATATGAAGCCATCGAGGGATTATATGATGAAAGAACATTAAAGATGACAATTGATGTGTCAGCCTTCTAAGCCAGTTACTGTCATTGTATAACAGGAGCACATATATTTCTAGCTAAATGGTGTGGGATAACTTAACTAAGTTTGACTTAGTTATATAGATATAGACTGTGGATCTATATCCACAGTTTTAAGGGACCATGCACAAATACATGGAAACTAATGACCAATGAATGTCACATTCTGTAGCATTTATTCATTCAACAAACACTTACTAAGCATTTACTTTAGGTCAGCATGATTCAGGCAGCCAGGTTTTTCTTTTGCAAACTCAGAAAGTTAGTAGGTCCTGTTTAGGATCACCAAGCTAGTAAGCAGCAGACCAGGGGCTCAAGCAGAGTTCTGACTACAAACTTAGTAGTCAGGACAGTGTAACATGCTGCTGCTCAGCACCTAGTGATAAATGGTTTGGTTCCTGCTCCATTTACTTTTCATAGTCCTTCCAGCAGCCTCTTCCCACAGTGAAGACTGCTCCAGCATGCAGGACCTGGCTAATTTATTACTTAAATTCAGAGAATTTGATATAAAGTGATCTGTATCTGAGCTGTAAACCTGACCTTTAATTCTCTTTCAAGTTGGGAAAAGAACAGAGAAGGTAGAATAAATTGGAGCATTTTACAGAAGTAAAGATTCTAAACTTTAATTTTCAAGGCGTAATTCTGCAGATTAAGCTAAGTTGGTATTACTATTATATTCCTTGAGTTGTTTTTCTATTTAAATATTTGCTTCCAGATTTGGGGATGCACAAAGAGCCTATGTGGTGCCAAGGAATAGGTATCTTCCTGCAAAGGAGCAAAATTCAAGACCTGAAATAGACAAAGTATACAGAGAAAGGGTTGAGGGAAATTAGGAAATTAATGTTTCCTGAATACCTACTGGTTTGGATTCTGTGCTAGTCCCTTTTATATAGATTTTTAAAAATTTGTCTATCACAAAAATTCTATGGATTATTACTATTTTCATTTTGCTGAAGAAAAAAATGAGAGATAGCAAGTTTAACTAATTTGCCCTAAGTAACCAACTAGTTAGTGGTAAGCCCAAATCAATTTGATACCAAAGGTCATTGCACCTTGGCACACTGCCTCATGTCTACAATTCCTCTCTAAGTTTGCTACCTCATCAATTACTGTGCAGGTAATGGAAACAGCTCCTTATCTCTCATTTAAACCTTTCTTTTGCTCAGCCTTTTTATCACAATGAGATTGTACCGGCTGGGCTCTCAAGCTAACACCCCTGGAATAATTTAACTCTTTACAGCCTTTGGTGGCAAAAACTTCATAGTCCTTCCTATGGGCTACCTTTCATACAGAGACTGGCTTTAGGGTAAGCAGATCTGATGAATACTAATTTTTTAAAAGATTATTTAGAAGATACCTTATATACAAAGATCACCAATTTCTAAAGGGTTGGAATACAATAAAACAGACTCAATTCTATAATTATAGTGTGTACCATTTAATCTCTCATATGTGTATGTTAAAATATTGGTCACACTTTGAGGATACCTTACCTGACATTTCTTCTGAACTATTTTCCCTGATTTTCTTATAGATCTTGAGATACTCCCTTCTCTTATGGCATATATCATTTTTTTCATATTTGCAGAGCATGAACTATGTGCCAGTCATACCACTGTGAGTGAAGCAACATCATCGTTGCCCTCATGGGGCTTAAAATCTAGCATGGAGGACAGACGCTAACCCCAAAACTACACAACTAGTAAAGATATAATTCCAGTTATGATAAGTGTCTTGAAAGAAAATTCCTGGCTATTATGCATTGTGTGGAGAAAAATAGAAATGCAATAAGTGATGATGAATTTTATTTGGTTGTTTATAAAATTCTAGACAATGCATTCCCCTTTCTAACCTAACACATTTCTCATACCAGGATGTGCAAGGAATCCAATTTTCAAAAAAGAAACTTTATCTTTTTCAAAAGTTTACTGTGCTTCTATATGAGTGAAGCAAAGATATTTGGGGACAAAATCGGAACAAGTGCAGCTTTTACTGAGACTATGAGACCTTTCTGACTCTCAAATCTCTCTGATCACTTGATCCAAAGTTCAGGTGAATTCTCATAGAAATCATAGAATGTCAGAATGAGAAAAATCCTCAGAATTAACTGATCCAGGAGGCTCAGAATTTTAGCTTTCACAAGGCAGTACATTTATGGGGAAAGATAGAAGGTTGCCAGGTTTTTATTTTGCCAAGTGAGGATGGCACATAAAACCTACCACTCATTTATCTTTGATTTCATAAATGAGAAGACATTTGGAAACCAAAAAAAAAGGAAGAACATCATCTTGGTACAAAGGACAGCCTTTCTTAAGCAAGGAAAAATATAGCTTTATTTACTTATGTGTTTATTTAGTGATAGTCTCACTCTGTTGCCCAGGCTACAGTGCCGTGGCATCAGCCTAGTTCACAGCAACCTCAAACTCCTGGGCTCAAGCAAACCTTCTGCCTCAGCCTCCCAAGTAGCTGGGACTACAGGTACTTGCCACCATGCCTGGATAATTTTTTCTATTTTTTAGTAGAGATGGGGTATCGCTCTTATTCAGGCTGGTCTCAAACTCCTGACCTCAACTGATGCTCCTGCTCGGCCTCTCAGAGCGCTAGGATTACAAGCGTGAGCCACAGCATCCAGCTGAAAAATATAACTTTATAGCAGTATAGATATAGATACAAATACAAATATGGATTAAAATGTTTACAGCTACATAAAATATTGTCTTTATTTTTTTCATTTCATTTTAGACTGGTCAAAACCTGGAGTTTAGGAAGAACTGATCTTCTCCAGACTCTTTAAAGGGGCAATGACTGGCCAAGGTTACTAACTAATGACTGGTTGGGGCTGGGACCTACACCAAGGTTGATGGAGCCCACTGCAGTGCACCTTCTAATGACCCTGCAGCTCGGACCTTGAGAGCACAACAAAGAGAGTTAGATAAGATGTATCCTGCCCTACATGCAGGATTAGGATGGCCCTGGGGTCGGGGAGATAGGGAGAAAAAATGGAATAAAAGTGGGGCAAGTTCTAAGGACAGAAGATGGTATAATTGTAGTCCCTAAAGACATTCTTTTCTTTCTACCATCTTCCCCTCCCCAGATCAACGACCTATGTGAAAAAGGATTATATAAACAGTCCAGAACAGTAAATCCATGGTTAGGGTAATTTGTTGAGCACCTAATTTGTTTTTAGAACTGTGTGAGGTGCTCTATATTTGAAATAGCATTTAGTGCCCATAATCCTTTGAGGTACCTCTTCTCAAATGAGAAAACTGAGGCTCAGTGAGGAGAAGTAATCTACCTATGGTGGGCAGCCATAATTCACATTTATTTACTGTCTACCTCAAATTTAGACACCCATTAACTCTGCCATATTATCTCAGATACTGCTGTCTATGGGGAAAGGAAGAACATTTGCTGGGCTCCTACTATGTGCCGGACCTCGAGTTTAGTGTTCCCAAAATTTTATTTCACATAAGCCTGACCACAATCCCATTCATCTTCATTTCACAGACAAGGAAACTGAAGCTGATGATTGCACAGCCAGTAAGTGGAGGAGCCAAAGTCAAGTGAACTGCAATGGTTTTTATTGGCCCCTGAAGTAGACATTCATCAAGAAGCTAAAAGAAAGGATTCTTGGTATTGAATTCTAATGTATCCAAAAGAAAATCAACAACCCATACTCTAGTTACATTAAGACATTTTCATAAGTGCTAGGTTGAGTCATATGAAATTGCCATTTCTGCAGGTCAAAAGTGGTTGAATATCATGATTGCATATGATTTGACCTAATATATATCATTATTAAGTTCTTCTAATCCAGAGTTTTCTGCCTCTACTTAACTTTGACAAGACATTAAGGACTATAAAGCTAATAAGAATAGTGATAGTGATGATAATTAGAAAAATATTTATAACATTAGCAACAACCACTTTTACCATTTTTTAAAAAACTATTACTACATGTATTTTTATTGTGGTAAAAAAACTCCATAATAAAAAATTTACCACTTAATCATTTTTAACTGTACAATTCAGTAGTGTTAAGTATATTCACATTGCTGTGAAACAGATCTCCAGAATTTTTTCATCTTGCATAACTGAAACTCGGTACTCATTAAACAATGAGGAATCCATGAGAGACCGTGTGGCTGGTGGTATGAGATCATAGGGCTTTTTCAAGCAAAGTCAATCTGGAATTTTGTGTGAAGTGTTCCAGATTTTAATGTCAGCTTAAAAAAAATAGCTTTATTGAGATGTAATTTAAATATCATAAACTTACTCATTGAATGTATACATTGTAATGATTTTTAATCACCTTGCACCCAGTAAGCAGTTACTCCTCAGTATCCCTTCCTATCTCTCGCTCCTGTCAACCACCATTCTACTTCCTGTTTCATGAATTAACTACCTTAGATATCTCATATTTCCACTATTTTTAAGTGTGTAAAGTGTGCAAGATGCCTTACCCCACTTTGTTTAATCCTAACAAAACTGTGAATTAAATGCTATTATCTTTATTTTATAGTCAAGGAAATAAAAAATATTTAGGTACAATAAAGTTACATCTAAAAGTAATCCATCACTACATGTTTTCAAATCTATTATATACAAATTAGATACCAATGAGAATGATTTCTACCATAGAGAAGATTTTTCATATATTGGATTATTGTTAGTGGTTGTGGTATTGGTAGGTTCTCAAATATCAAAATAATGGAGCTCAATAAAAATTTGTTGAATGAGTGACTAAGTGAATGGTGTGACAGAATACCTTCTTAAATAAAAGAAGCCCAGGACATTATGAAGGAGAAGTGAGATGGCACTTGAAGGAAAATATGCAAAAGCTCATGGTAACATTCTCCATGTAGAGAATGGTTTTGGCTGATTTCTTTTTTTAAAATTTTATTTCAAGAAAATACGAAAGTACGAACATTTTGGTTTGCCTCTCCCTAGCAAGAGGTATGCCCTTCCCCTCCATGATGCTCACCACATTCCTCAGATGTGGGTCTACCCACCCTACTCCCTGAATCCCTGGTGAACACTGATTTTTTTAAACCCAGGAAAAAAATTACAGAGACCACATACTATGATCTACATTGTATTAAAAAATGGATACACTTCTTACCTAAGTGTACATAAGATATTTCAAAAAATGCGGTGGGTGAAAAGACTTACTTATAAGAAGAACAACATTCTATTCTGTAATCCTATTGACAAACTTAATTGAACGCTGGAGGAAATAGAATGGTTTAAAATGGGTTAAAATCTTAGATAGGACATTATTTAGTGTATCATAGCACATGAACAAGTACGAGAAACTGAGTAGGGAAGAATAAATGAAGCCCTTGTTTTTGTAATACTTACAAAAGGGTGGAAAGTTATTGGTTAGAGTAAAACACAAGCTTTGTGCTCACACTTAAACTAGAAACTGGAGGAAGAAGTTATACTAGAGACTTTATCATTCATGAGATAACGAAACAGAGTTAAAAAGATAGGGTAGCAAAATATTTGTATGAAAAAATCCTTATTTTTATATCATTGAAATGAGATTTATTTTCAAACTGAGGTCTCATTTTTATAAAAGAATTTTTTTAATTTTAAAGGAAAATTATATGATAAATAAGTAATTCTTCCTTGAATAAATTTAACAAAAACTGATGAACTTATTTAAAAGATAGTTATATATAAAATACATATTTATGCAATTATATTTACATTCCTAAACTAATAAAATGACTTTAGATTTATGAAGAATGCCAAAAATTACATGCATTTTCACCTATGAATAAACACTTTAGTTGCTAGTATTTTTGGTATCAAAACTCCCTCAACAAAAACTTTTCTTCCAATGAGTGAAACTTTTCAGAAACTTAATATATCTAGGTTCTAATATGCTTAGTTTTCTTTAGATATTTTGATTGAACTTAAGTTTGAAGGCAACCAAATTTTTGTCCTGTGGAATCTGTGAAAATGCAAATGTCCAAATCTGATTTCAATGAGCTTTGACCTTCTGAGATTTGTCAGCCACCCAGATGTCAAATCTTTCTTTTCTCCTTTTTGAAAAAGAAATTTATTCAATTTAATTCAATTTAAATTATTCTGTCATCTTTCAAGGACAAAAGACTGAACAAATTATGGATCTTAATTTTGACCTATCCAAATTACTTTTAACTATCCAAAGTAATGTTTTAGAAAACATGGAGAATCACAGAGTTTCTGTGCTGGATGGACTGTTACAGATAATCAAATCCACTCCCTTCATTACATAGAGAAAGAAGCGAACTGGCTTCCCCAGATATGGCATAGCAGGGTCCTAGGCAAAATTTAAATGCAGTTTTCTATTAACCACATAGGCACGAACTGTTAATTTACTCATGCTCTTGTCCAGATAAGGTGCAAACTGAATAAATTAAGTAGAACCATTTTTTGAGGAAGAAAACTCGAGAATATTGAAGTGAAATAACAGTGATTCCTACACCTTAAAACATCATTATACATAAAGGGGAACTGACAGTGTCTCAGTGTTGGCACAGTGGCAAGAGCACTGGAGTGTTTCATTCCAAACTTGCCTTTTCAGCTAACTGAATCATTTAATTTCTCTGTATCTCAGTCTGCAAAATGGGAATAATATACATTTTGTGTAGCTGAGAAGATAGAACCAGATTAGGAATGTAGAAGGACTCCAAGACTACACACTGCATGACACAGACTCAGCCATAATTTATGCACAGACCTGCTTTGGTAGGTATGCCCTACTTGCACCACAATAAAAGACCTTGAAACACAGATTAAGGGACCATCCTGCACAAACCCAAGAAAACCAGAAAAAAATTAAAAAAAAGGCAAACCCACTATGAAGCTTGGAATTAAAGGAAGAAACACACCTCGGCGTATTTGATGCTAGGAAGAAATAATGTCATTTTGAAATTACAGGTAGATGTGTTTCCCTTCTCCCCACCCCCTATACTCATTTCTAGCACATTTTGGGGAGCTATGGAAAATGAATAGAAGAGACAAAAAAGTACTTTGCCCGGCAGGAATACAAAATTGTAAAAGCACAGACAGCACTACAGAGGCGCGCTGCCATTCACTCACAAAGAATTTTGTGCATGTAGATGGCTGATTAATTGCCGGCCTGCCTAGACGAAGCTGCAACAAGCCAGATACTGTCAGCATGCCATCGGTTACCATGGAAATGCACAAGGTTCCTGTTTCTGACAAACCCTTGAATACTGGATAGATTGTGCCATATGTAAATAAGGCAAATTAGTTTTCCTATATCTTCCAGACAAGGTTAGACGAAAAGAAAATATATCTGTTTAAACATACTCTCTAACCTCTTAGATGTGACGAATGAGGAAAAAGGGGCTTCTTTCTTAGGAAACTGAACTCAGATTGTTACAACTGAAAGGCACTTGGGGAAAATGACCAAAAAATGCAAAATGTATTGTTCATTTTTAAGGAAGGACTTCAAAGTCAGGCATGCAAAGGTACATTTATTGGACTTTTGTTTTGCAACTAGAAGATGTATTTTATAAACACGTCTTTACAAATGGCCTGTTCTTTACAAAATTATAAAAGCTCAAACAGTTATTTCTACAGTATTAAATTAGAAATTTTGTATTTTTGTCATATAATTTTTTACTTATTGCACAGTCTCTTGGCTCCATAGGCTGAGTATGGAGTCACAAATCAGCATGGTAAATCAAACCAGCATAATTTACAATGTTTAATTTCATTACCACGGACACTTATTTTGGCATTACATTGGTTGGGTGTTTTTTTTTTCCTTAAACAGTTCTTACCAGCACTAGGAAACTTTATAACTTCTTTTCATGTTGCAACAATAATTTATAATGAGTTAAATATGATGTTATTTCAAAAATTCTTGTAATTATCATTAGGATATTTTAAAGTACATAATGACTCAAATGCCTTGTTTAATTTATGACACAGGACTACTTTTCTGATGGCCATCTGCAATTATATATATATATATATTTAAAATGTAGTCTTTTTACGTAAATAGTGACAATGCCAAAAAGAGCTGGAGCACATTTCATAATATAGCATTCTCTGAATAATTTTTTAATGTGCATTTCTCAAAGTAAAATGTTATGTCATCTCTCTTATTTCTTCAATTTTAAACATATGCTTTTTCTGTGTTTTCAGAGATTTTCTGTGTATCCTTGATATGAAATTTTGTTACTTAAACCCACAATTCATAGGCTATGCAAGTGAACCACAACATATGAACACCAAAGATATCATCCAAATTGACCTTTCCCTAAGTTTAAATGAATGATTTTTTTCCTTTGTGGGTAAAGGCAAGAGAAATATTTTTATTTTCTGTCAAATGATCAACTTACTAGATATACCCAGAATTCTAATTTAGATATAATATACCATATGTTATTTTATGTTTTTAGAATTCAACATGAACTCTAGGTAATGGGCCCCAAACTTTAACATATTTCCACAATTGAATATTAGCAAAGAAAAATAAAAAAGATGGTATTATCTACATACTTTCCTTTTTTATGTAAATAATATACTCCATAAAACTATCAAAAATACTGACTTTTAGTAGCCCTATTTGACATATTTTTCTTGCAAAAATACTCTTTAATAAGAATTGATATGTAAGGTGAATGGTTTTTATACAAATTTCTAAACAAACTTAAAAAGGAAACTCTGTTTATATAATAGTAAAGAAGAAATCAAATAAAACTATAGTATTTGAATAATTTTGGCTAGAATAAGCATCTATGCCTGAAATTAGCATGATCATTCTTTCTGTTCTTCATTTTGTTTTACATGTAGAGACCCAAACAGGTTGTCGCACTTTTAAACTCATTACAGTCCTTTTGCATTGAAATACATGACTTTTAGATGACATTTCATTTTGCTCTTTTTTCCCCCTTTAAACCAGACAGATCATAATTAAAAGCATTGGGATTTCCTGGCTGTTCATACAACAATGTCCACTTTTCTTACTAGAAATCTTCCCAAGTCCTTTAATTGTAAGCATATGTATTTGAGGATTTAAATTGCAAACTGTATCTTAAAAGCCACACATTTCACAATAGAAAGTGGCTAAATTTCTCTTTTCCAAGAGTTATTATAAAAAATATGCTATCTTCGAAGCCACGTAATACATGTTATATGTGCTAAGAGTATGTTAGAAACAATGAGATTGGTTTTATTTATGTTTTTAACTCTATGCTTTAAAATGTATGATTTACAAAATGTGCATGTTAAGCTGAAAGATAAATATAAGAATATTTTATCTACTGCTCAACTATAGTAAAATAGGAATACTATACTCTGGTGTATCACCAGAATGATAGTAAACATAGGACAGTCCATGAGAGAACAAATCATTGTGTGGAGGATAAATGCTTGCTGGGAGGACCACACACATTTACTACTTTTAAGAGGCAGCATTATAGTATGGAAAGAAAATTCATTCGTTCATTCGCTGAACATTTACTGTGTGCCAAGCAGTTTTAACAGGCATGGGAAGATGACAGTGAATAGGCAAGGTCCCTGCTTTCATGGATCTTATACTCTAGAGAGGTAGAGATAAACTGGGGAAAAAAAGAAGACCTGAGTTCTAATCTTTGCTCTTTCTCTCAAATCCTGTCATTCTTTTTATTTGAATCATCTTTATGATATACATCTTTTATAATATATTTTTATAGTTTAGTTATTTCTACACATTTTTCTACTCTACTACCCTATAAATTTCTTAAGAGTAGCAAATACGGTCTGAATCTTGTTCATCTTTAGATCTTCCACCATACTCAATATATAATAGATTTTTCCAACAATATTTGTTGAATAGATAACACTTTTGGTCACTTGTACTATAATTTTTTAGGCAAAGCATCTAACTTTAGAGGTTGTGAGTGTTTTCATTTGTAAATGACAATGAGAATGTTAAAATGAGTCATATTTAAGGTTAAAATTTGTAATTCTATAATTTTTTTTCTGTCCTCTGTTGGTCAGCTTCTATAGTATTTCTTAATGCTATTTGTCAGTAAACAAATTTACCATTGCTATTCTACTGACTTAGAACATTTTCATCCTGAAAATCTTATTACTCTAAAAATTTGTTTTTACTCTTCTGGCTATCATTTTTCAAGAGTGATTCAAAAATATACTCATTTTATTTTTTTCATGGAAAGTTATGCTAAGTCTGCTATTAAAGCTTAATTTAAAACATTAGTATCTGCTTGTTGGATGTGTAAAACAGGCAGGAAAAATCACAAACAGGAAAATAATCAGTTTTTGGAGTGTTAAATCAAGTGAATGAAGTAAGACAGAAGCAGTAGTCTCTGCACCAAAAGATGAGAACTTCCCTCCTCTAAATCCCATACACATATGGCTGTTTGTCCCAAGCTCATATAGATCACGGATAATTTACAAACAGTGGGTGATGTGCTATAAAGAAAATGGCCCATCTGTAATTTAAATATGTGACAAAATGTTTAAATGTTTCAAACAATGGTTAAGCACTAGAGACTTAACAGTCTGAAAGCAAGTGTGGAGCTCTCTTTTTTGGTTTATTGGCTGTATTTTGCACTAGCCCAAATGGACATTAGGTTTCTGGTACTTTCTGAGTTGAAGTACAAATCTTCCATTGGGCATCTTACTGGAAAAAGGAGAAGAGTATCCATTTTTTGAGAATAGCCTGGGCAACATTTATGTACTAGATGCTAATGTGTGTACTTGAAAAAAATCAGAAATTCAAGGTCTTACTCCAGATTTTAATCTATCATGGGAAATCTTTCATTCATTTTCTTATCAGCACAACAGCCCAATCTCCATACATCAATATTTTAAAATAAAACTTTAAATTATTTTCATGTTAACATTTATGTAACCTATATCACAAAAGGAGAAAATTTATTGCATAATGGTTATATAATAAATAAGAACTTTTCCTCTAATCTCCAGTTAAACACATACTATTTGTCTGATTCTCTCAAAAGACAAAAGGAAACAAATGAGTGAGTATTAGCTGCTTTTCCGTTTGCTCAGAACAAATGCTGAGGAGTAGAAAATGCATTTAGTTAATGGAGTGTTGAGTTTATGTAACTTCAACCAAGAAGTCCCTTAGCAGACAGGATGGATTTTGGAGGGAGACAGGGTTGATCACTAATATGCAGACTCTAGGCCGGCGCGGTGGCTCACAACTCTAATCCTACCACTCTGGGAGGCCGAGGCAGGTGGATTGTTTGAGCTCAGGAGTTCGAGACCAGCCTGAACAAGACTGAGACCCCCCTCTCTACTAAAAATAGAAAGAAATTAATTGGCCAACTAAAAATATATAGAAAAAATTAGCCGGGCATGGTGGCACATGCCTGTAGTCCCAGCTACTCGGGAGGCTGAGGCACGAGGATTGCTTGAGCCCAGGAGTTTGAGGTTGCTGTGAGCTAGGCTGACACCACGGCACTCTAGCCCGAGCAAAAGAATAAGACTCTGTCTCAAAAAAAAAAAAAAATAGAGACTCTAAATAAAATTATTTGATCAAGGTGAAAGAGAACAAAATAATAATTAAAACAAGGACCGATGGTATAATAACAAGAAAATAAAATTTTAAGTAAAAGTTGGTGGTGCTATTTATCTCCTTTAAAGGGAAATTGTCTGGAAATGCACATGCTGATCTCAAATAAATAAAATGTTTTACTAATATGTTTAGTTTGATTCTGCAAACGGCTTCAGATTGAAATGTATGTTGAAGCCTAAAACTGATTTGTTCCATGTAAATCGCATTTAAAACTTTTTTCAGCTAAAGGTATTACCAGTAAAGCTATTAACTTGAGTATGAGCTTTCTTTAGATCTCCAAACCTGTTATATCATTGATAATATTAGATTTTTCTCTTTATGTAAATTATTAAAAAACTACCCTTTTTCATTTTAATGGACTACAAACCCAATTCAAAGTATTTTTTATTATTCATCTGAACTTTTTGAAAGAAACTTTCCTCCCTTCCCCTGCTTGCCCTTGAACCATGTCCCAGGAGCTGTTGATTGACTAGGCAGGTTTTCTCTAATAGTTCCTCAGTTAGACATTTTCTATAGATTCTAAATATTCACGGCTATATTTAATGGCAAATGAACCTAGTAACACGGCAACATTTTTTAACACTTGGCTCTGAAAATATTCTGACAGTCTTACTTCATCAAAGAGCCAAATGTTATGCCTTTTTTTCCTTCCTATCTAGAATGTATACATCATAATACTATATCTCAAAGTTAACTCATGGGGTGAACTTGATTCAATTTGTTAAATAAATATTATTACTTAATGATTAACATGACATTTGGACTATCAGCATCTGTATCATTATCCTTTTCTCTTTTTATCGTTATATCCTTTTATCCTTTTTTATATCCTTTATGGGGAACCTAAAAACCCTTCATTAAAAAAAAAAAAAAAAAACACCTTATTGGTAGGCCTGCTACCCTGGGTATTTTCATCACTTTGGGGCCACTCCCTCCTGAACAGTTGAGCTGTCTATTCAGCATATGATAGCTACTTGGAAACCTGAAAACCACATTAGAAAAGAATTAATCTTTTATTTTTTCCCAGAGTGTCATATAAATACATACATAATATAAAAACATAATTAGTGGTGTTTTTATATATATTGAAAAATTTTAGCATTTCTAGAACATTCATACTCTAATAATCTCCCTCCCAAACTATTCATCAGTGATGCCTGCAAAACCAAAAATAACATTTGGACATAATCAATTTTGTCAGCAATTGAAGTATATAGTATTTAAATACTCTGACTTCATTCATTTTCCCTCTAAGCAAATTATAGTTGTAAACATATTTGGTGGGGAGAGGAGCCCTTTCAAACAAATGCTCATTATGATGTAGGGAAGTGAGTAGGCATTTTAATTTAATTTTTTTATTCATATCCTAAAACCTTCAATAATCCCTCAATTTATGATAGAGATAGGCTGCTGAGCAGTTAGGTTGGGCCACTCAGTCATGGCAAGGCTCAGATCTGTACAGGAAGCCTCACACTCATTGATTTATTTACTTCTCAAGACATGCCTGAGAAGTAATCATAAATTACTCTAGCCCACTGGGACACATTAAATCGGTGACTGTTATACAAACTCTACTATGTGGAATCAGGAAATAAGTGCACTTTCCATATTTAGAGGTCCATGCATTTCTAGATAGGGAATACTTCCTATTCAAGAGTCATATATATTATAAAAGTAAGAGATTTCTAACCAAAAAAAGTAATATTAATAAACTTTCTAATTTCGTTTTCCAAAATTAATATATGTATTATTTGTATAGCTTTAATCTAAATTTCCTAATACTATCAAATACTGGTATTCTCCATCCTAGTTTAGTTTCAACCAATGTCATGCTCTTAAAGGCTGTGCTTGTGATGATTTTCTCTCGCAAATAGCTTAGCTGATACTGTGTTGGATGACAATCTTAGTTGTTTGTGATATAGTGCCTCTGTTTTGAACAAAGTGTCATGTGGTCTGAACCCAAGTGCCCATCAATTCATGAGTGGATTAATAAAATGTGGTATATGTATACCATGGAATACTACTCAGCTTTAAGAAACAACAGTGCTATAGCACCTCTTGTATATTCCTGGATAAAGCTGGAACCCATTCTACTAAGTGAAGTATCTCAAGAATGGAAAAACAAGCACCACATGTACTCACCAGCAAATTGGTATTAACAGATCAACACCTCAGTGGACATATAGGAGTAACATTTATTGGGTGTCGGGGGGGGGTGGGAGGGGGGAGGAGGGGATGGGTGTATACAACCACAACAAGTAAGATGTGCAACATTTGGGGGATGGGCATGCTTGAAGCTCTTACTTCGAGAGGGGAGAGGAGTATGGGCAATATAAATAACCTTAACACTTGTACCCCCATAATACGCTACAATAAAAAAAAAAACAATTGTCATGTGGTCTGAAAGGCATGCAAGTAAGTCACAAACATGAAAACATCTTACAAACAGAAAGATTCATTAAAGACATAATTTTCCCATGCACTATGGGAACAGGGCCCATCTATTTATTTATTATTATTTTTTCTTTCATTTTAGCTCTTCTTCCTTCCCTCCCTCTCTCTCTCTTTCCTTCCCTTCTTTTTTCCCTCCCTTTATCTCTTTATAACTGGACAAATCACTTTATAACAAAGTCCATCAGCTTGAGCATCTTTAACTATGAAGAATAATCACCATCACCATCCACCCTATCAACACCTAAACACACACACACACCCACATCCCAAATTATTTTAAGTTATCAGAAGACAGATCTCATTCAAGTCCACTGCTTTGTTGTGTGACTTTGGGTAAATCATGTACTTGAACCTTCTGAGCCTCAGTATCCTCATCTGTAAAATGGAGCTGATGACAATATTTGTCTCATTTACCATTTCATAGAATTATTAAGAAAGAATTGAAAACAGTATTAATATATAAAAGTTTGTCTTAAAACTATATTTATATAAATATTATAATACAAACACATGGTAAGGTAAAAGTTACTCTGAAGTTGAAGAACTAAGAGTAGCATTTAGGTCATATTATATTTAAAAGATGTCTGATATTTCATTTTTTTATTAATAAAAGTCCAATTATTCATGACTTCACCCAACCTTATATATATTTAAGTGTTTTATGTGTGTGTATATAATTAGTCAACATATTGATCAAAATAACTTTATTAAATAGTAAATTAAAATATTTTGTAGTTTTCAGTGAGAAAAATTTAAAAAACTTAAAAACTTAAAAAAAACTCTCCAGAATTTGCTGAGTCATTATTATGGGATTATTTACTATCCTCAGTGTAAAATTACATCAATGATGTATGATTCTTAGGAAGGGGAATTCATTAATTGTCCTAGTGTAGGTTTTCCTATATTCTCTCAGCATATTTGTTTGAGTACTAATGCAATTTACTAATGATTTCATTTTTAACTAGTATATTGAGTGTTACAGGATGATACAGGACTTTTTTATTCATCCTAGTGTTATGTTTGAGATTTAAAAATAAGTTATTTGCTTCTACTTTCATTTTCTTGCTCATCAGGAGCAGCCTAATATTAACTTAAATAACATCCAAGATGCCTAATCCACAATTTCACTCCTCTCCTTGGTATCCTTGACTTCAGCTGACCCTACACTCAGACAATGGCAGTACCTTTATTTATTATTAGCAATTTTCCGTCCATAACAAACCACTTAATTGCCAATCTAACACTCAGAACCCTTCTACCCAGCAGTAATGAAGTGCTTTGAGACAACCAGAGGCAAAGGCATCAATTGCTGCTTTCAGCAAATACAGGAAATTCTAGATGATTTCGGGGATTTGACTCATTTTACCTAGCTAGGTGTATGTGCATGTGCATGTATATGCCTGCGTACATGTGTTAGTGTTTGCTTTGCATGTTGCTATTGAAGTGTGCACTGCAAAATACACCTCCAAGATTTTGATAGAAGTAGAACGTCCATGATCCCCTTAGAACAAAGAGCAGGATTTGACACATAGGTCAATAACTAGCCAAAGAACACTCTGCTTTACCTTTTAGGTAACATTTAATGGCATCTATCTGTAAAAATCTGTAGATTCCTTTTTGGTGAGTTGACAAAATGTTGTTCTTGTTAAAGGCAGCTTTGTTTCTTTATTAAAACTAAATTTTGCTTTATAAGACTAAATCCCATTGTTTAGCCTTCATTCCTGTGAGCTTAAAAAAGGTAAAAAAAAAAAAAATACTTTTCACTCCAAGCATTAACTAAAAGATAACCCTGTCTGCCCATTTTTCCAGCTTTTGCTTATATGCCACTATGCTCAATATTTTTCCTTTAAGAATCAATGATCCAGTTGAGTCTTGATTTCAACTTAAGGCCATCCATTAGAGAAAGTTAAGAGCCTGAAAAGGGTCAGCCTTTTCTGTCTCTGTTAGTCTAGGTAGCTTTCGTCTCTAATGGAATCCTTTCGATAATTATTTCATACTTCTGGCAAATCTTGATGGACTCCATTCACCTCAATGCTACCTCTGCAGATCACTCAAAAGCTTCTATTAGGACATCTTAGAGAAAACTCCTTTTTGCTTTATACTCAAATAAAAGAAGTAAAAAACTAAACTTCAAGAGGGGCCATGCTTTTCAGTATAATCACAATACTTTGCCAGTCTGAACAAGAGGCATGAGCTATTCTTTCTCTTATGAAAGCATTTTGACCAGGTGGAAGGATTTTAAACATATACACCAGAACATGCACACCTTGATCCCATGCAAGAGCCACAGAAAATATTTTCATACTTATTTGCATATAGGGTTTTGTTCACTATTAATGTTTAGAGAATATGAATTTTATCTCTTCAGTGACAGTGATTTTTAGTGGAAGAAAAAAATGTCTAATCAGTAAATTATGAATAACTGCTAAAATTGAGCAAAAAAATCAGGTTGCAATCTGGGATATCTACATATTTGGGGGGAATATATTATACATCTCCTTTAAAATACTGAGTTCTTTCCTAATTATATTTTGCTGAGTAACTTATGAACAATCAACTTTAATTCCCTAATCAGAAAACAGTGGGGTGACAGGTGAAAGCTGGTTGAAGATTAAGAATTTGCTGTAGGTTTTATACAGAGCAGTTAATAGTCACCTGAAAAATCAAGTGCTGAACTATTATATTAGATGATCCCACTGGCCACTTCTTTATTAGATCTGTTTTATTTATTAATTTTAATATTTTGTAGAGATGGGACTTACCATGTTGCCCAGGCTGGTCTTGAACTCCTTGGCCTCAAGCAATCTTCTCACCTTAGCCTCCCAAAATTCTGGGGTTACAGCTGTGAGCCACTGCACCCAGACTAAATCTACTTTAAATGGAACTCTGTGGGCCAGCTTGAAGCAGGATGGGCTCTCTTAAACCCAGAAAGATCTATCTGCTGCAGAGAGAGGGAGCAGTTCTCTTTTGGTCTCTAGTCATGTGGAGAGAGAAGGAATCAGACAATACTTACTCAGCATTGTAAGTACTGAGTACTTACAGTATTGTAAAAGTACTTACTCAAGTACTCTCCATCCCACCACCTCCCACAAAGGATTTAAGGTGGCTCCCAAGCACGTATGTAATGTGAGAAATACAACATTTACCAGAGAAAGGTAAGGCATAGGGAACATAAAGATTGAACAACTGTAAGGCCAAGGGTAAAATGAGCACACAGAAATATATAACCCAGCTTATTAGAGTCATTAGAGATGCTGCCCCAGACCACAGGCTAAGGGGCAAGCATGATCATGTACAAGTTCGCAATATCATGAGATTAAGGGAAAAAAGGGAAAGCCCTTTAATAAAGTGCCTACTGTGCAACAAATATTGTTATACAAGCAGATATTATTATTTTCATTTGACAGATAAGCAAACAGGTTCTGAGTGGCTGAGTAACTTTTGCTCAGGGTAATATAAAATGGCTGGCAAGAGTCAGAGCTGGGATTCAAACCCTGTTGGTTCTGCAACCAAAACTCATAGTCACTTCATTTCAAGAGGAGGGCAGGGGACAAAATTTCCTTCCGAAAACCTTGTTCTCCAGGATCATATACCTTCTCACTGAACAAAAGTAGAGAAGACATTTTTCTGAGTTCTTAAAAAATTCAGTGGATGTGTTTGTAAATTAATATAAAACATAAAATTGGGTACAACAAATAAGGTTATACCCAATCTGCTATATGTCATATTTAATTATATTGTCATTTCATTTCCTGCTTTTCCTTACTATAATTTTGTCTTGTTAATTCACAGTTTCATGAATTTTTTGGTAATATCTACATACCAATTAAATGAATATATTCCATAGGATAAATGAGAGATTTGGGAATTCTTGAGGACACACAAAAGGAAATATTCTGGAGCTACCTAAAATAATGCTCCCTTTATTAATTTTACAGATTCATAAACTCAGCTTTTTCTTAAGTTTTAAAGTTTGACTTCAAATCTTATTCTATTTATAAGTCTTTATCACTTTTAAAAGGGTTTAATAATGTAAATTTCTGTAACTTTATGCTGCATTTATAAATGTACTATATGCTATATATTAAATATAAAATTGGTATTTTATTTTATGTTATTATTTTTTTTGAGACAGAGTCTCACTCTGTTGCCTGGGCTAAAGTGCCGTGGCGTCAGCCTAGCTCACAGCAACCTCGAACTCCTGGCTCAAGTGATCTTCCTGCCTCAGCCTCCAGAGTAGCTAGGACTACAGGTACGTGCCACCGCACCCAGCTAATTTTTTCTATTTGTAGTCGTTTGGCTAATTGCTTTCTATTTATAGTAGAGACGGTCTTGCTCTTGCTCAGGCTCCTCTCGAATTCCTGGGCTCAAGTAATCTTCCCACCTAGGCCTCCCAAAGTGCTAGGATTACAGGCGTGAGCCACCACGCCCATTGGTATTTTATATACTTATATTGTTTAAAAAAATCTTCCTAAAATTTAAATAATCTTTGTGAATCTGCTATATTAAAACTTTAAATATGATGAACCTTAATTTCTCTTAAACATTCAATAATATTTATGATCTTAATAAAATTCTCTTTTATTTTTAACTGAATATTAAATTTTAAATTATTTAACCTATTATATTTTAAATTAAAAATATAAAGTAATCTGTGGGATATGCTCAAGTGGTCAATAAACTTCTAATATTCCAAATTTACTAAATATAATAAGAGTATAACTATCAAATACTTAGAAGATTCCCAAATTTACAGAAAAACACTAATGCTTTGGGTTAAATTTATGTTAGATTAAAAATTATCTCTATATTAAATCTTAATAAAATTTAAATCAAAATCCTGGTTAAATTTAGTCTTAGTCAAGTCTCAATTTACATTAAAAGATACTTAGCCCCTAAGGACATAATTATACCATCCCATATGAATGTGGCATTTCCTCCTTAAGTTTGATATTGATCAGTAATTATAATTAGGACTTGAAATTTCAAGATATAGATATCAACTTAAAATTATATATACAGTATATTGTAGTATGCATACTGTTTTACAGGTTTCTAAAATTTTGAAATAATCATAAACTATAGGAAATTGCAAAATAGCAGAAAGGGTCCAACATATTCTTTCCCCAGCTTCCCCCAATGATTACATTTTACATTAATATTGTACAGTATCAAAAGCTGGAAACTGCCCTTTGTATAATACTGTCAACTATGTGACAGGCTTTGTTCAGAATTCACAGCGTTTACCTCTATGTGTGCGTTTGTATATGATTCCATGCAATTTGATACTATGTATAGATTTGTGTAACCACCACAATCAAGATAACAGAACTCTTCCCTCACCACAAAGATCCCTGCTGTTAACCCCTTTATAGTCACACTTATCCTGTTTCCTACTTCCACTTCATCTTTAACCCCTGGCAATCTTTAATCTGCTTTCATCTCTATAATTCTGACATTTTGTGAATGTTATATAAGTGGAATCATGCCTGTGTAACCTTTTGAGATCATTTTTTTTTTAGTCATAATTCCCTTGAGATCCATCTAAGTTGTGTATATCAATAGTCCATTCCTTTATATTGCTAAGTAGTATTCCATGATATGTATAGACCAGTTTTTTAAACCTTTCATCACTGAAAAATATCTGTGTTGTTTCCAGTTTTTGTCTATTACAAACAAAGTTGTTGTGAACAATCATGCATAGCTTTTGGGGTAGACATAAACTTTTATGTCTCTGGGATAAATGCCTAGGAATGTATTGCTTGCTGGTATGGTAAGTGCATATTTAATTTTTTCTTTTTTAAATTAAGAAACTGCCAAACTATTTTTCTGAGTGACTTTGCCATTTTATGTTCCCATCAGCAATATATGAGTGATTCAGCTTCTCCATATTTTTGCTAACATTTGGTACTATCACCAGTTTTTATTTTATTAATAGTTATATTGATAGGTATATAGTAACATCTCATTGTGGTTTTAATTTGAATATCCTTAAAGATGCTGAACATCTTTTCATATGTTTATTTCCCATCCCCATATCCCCTTTGATGAAATGTCTATTTATATCTTTTGCCCATTTTCGAATTAGATTTTTGTTTTTATAATTCTTTGTTTCTTGCTGAGTTTTAAGAACTCTTTATACTATTTTAGATTTAAGTTCTTTGTCAGATATATGGTTTGCAGATACTTCTTCCCAGCCTGTACGTTGTATTTCTATTCTCTTATTAGAGTCTTTTGTAAAGCAAAAATTTTAATGTTGAAGCAGCCCAAATTATCTCATAAATAAGAACTATTCACCCAGTGTTAGGTCCCAAAGATTTTCTCCTACATTTTCTAGTTTTATGTTTTCTAGTTTTATGTTTTACATTTAAATCTATGATTCATTATGAAATAGTTTTTGTATAAAGTGTGAGATTTATTTTTATTTTATCTATTTATTTTATTCTCTGCCTATGCATGTTCAATTGCTCCAGCACCATATGTTGAAAAGACTATTATTTCATTGAATTGTTTTTGCACCTTTGTAAAAAATCAGTTGGACATTTTTGTGGGATCTATTTCTGGTTTTTCTATTCTTCCATATACATTTTGTTCAGTTAAACATACATCATGAACTTGTTTCCACCAACATTTTCAATATAGTTTTAACTAGTAGAAAGCATGTCACTAGTTGGATATATTGTGATTTATTTAATCACTACTGTTTTGAACATTTAGCTTATTTTTCAGTTTTTACTAATATAAACCACTCTGTAATGAACATCCTTACAGTTTAATCCTTGTATTTATTAATGATAATTTCTTAAGCTTTGTAGAAATAAACTGTCACATAAAGAATATATACTTTTTTAGAAAATGAGCTCCTTTGGACAATGGTTAGGGCTCAACTTGTTTTCAAAATGTACTTTTAAAAACATCTGTATGTAAAATAAACTTAGATAGGAAAGGAGAATAGATGAGTAGGGTAGGATAGCCAGGAAGATATTCATTGCTACTGAGGTAAGATTGTTTTTCATGTCTGTTGAATGAGTTAGAGTTCTCAGAGCCATCTGCTGTAGGGTAAAGGTAGGCTTCTTGTAGTTGGTACAAGAGTGGAGTTGTCCCCACCCTCACCCCAACATCCTGTCATGTAATTGCTTATGCCCAGATAATCCATAGGATAAACGTGCCTCAGGATGTTGAACTTGCAAGTAGATTGAATAGCGTTCATTATCTACGTTATCAATATTTTTATTCAAAGAACATTTAACTAGCCTAGTTCAGGGCACATGCCCTAAATTAATATAAGGCAGGATGTGGTAAGTCCTCTGAGAAACTCACAGAGTTAAACAGGAAAAGAAGGGAGAAAAAGGTGAGTTTTGACTTAGTACATGTAGAAAAGTCTCTTGAGAATGAAGTGTCTGTGTGTGGCCTGAGTGTGGCTTCGGCAGACTGAATACGGGAAACGGCATTCTGGAAAGAGAAAAAGCCATGGTAGTTGAAACATGAGCATGCAGCTGGGTCACTCCATGAGCGTGCATGTCTTGGGGAAGAGGGATGGTTGGAGACAGTTTTGGAAAGGCAGGCTTGAGGCAAGGTCTAAAATGAAACTGGAATGTCAAATAAAGGCAGATAAATTTTACTCAAATGAGAAAGCTCTTGAAATTTTGACATGGGAACAGGTAACCAGAGCTACCCTTTAAAAAGCTAATTCTGGCTACAGTATTTGAGCAGCCTTGAGTTGAAGAAAGATTACAGGTTGCAAATCTGCCGAGGAAGCTACTGCCTAAGTCTAGGGAGAAGGAATTCAGCTCTGAACTCTGACAGAGGCAGTAGGATAGATCGAGACTTGTAAACCTATACTCCTAGATGTGATTCTAGATCTCAAAGAAATATTTAAGCAAAATATTTGCTTGGAGGGAAGAGCAGGTGCATCATTGCTGGAAGCATGTATTTTGGTTCACCCCTGATTTGGAGAAGTAGAGGGGAAGCTGAAGTCCATGGTCAAGAATAAAGACTCCAGATCAAAATGTGTGGGTTCTAGTCCAGGAACCTGCACTTCCAAGCTGTATCACCCCGGTAAATGATCTAACCTCTCTGTGTCTCAGTATCCTCTATCGTAGAATGAGGATGATAATAGTACCATTTTATAATTTTATTGAGGGATTCAATAAATTCATGCATACCGAGTGCTTAGAACAGTGCATGGCAGGTGCTGTTCACCATTACTCTTTTTTTGTTATTATTTTTGAGCTGCTTCAAGAGAAGTTTGTGGTTGTATTTGCCTGACAAGGTCCTCTTGTCTGAGATAAAAAGGAAGGAATTACAGGAGCATAGGAAGAGAAAAAAATCTAACAACAATGTTTCTTCCACTCATTCACCTGGGGATTATGTTAAAATGCAGATTCAGATTTGGTAAGTCTGGAGTGAGGCCTGACATTGTGCATTTCTAACAAGATCCTTGCTGATGTGCAAGAATCTGACAGCTCCTTCGTTGCCTTAACCACCTCTCTTGCTCTCTTCCCTCCAGGGTTACCTTGAACTCTCGATATTAGGGGGATGCAAGCCCTCATTGTCATGACATTGCCTTCAGGAAATTTTTCCTTTTTTACAATAATAATTGTAAAATGATTCTTATATATACACCACACATACCAGGTGCTTTATATTCTCTATCTCAAATCCTTATGACAAGCCTTGTAAGGATAAGGTGCTATGAGTCTCACTTCACTGATGAGGAAACTTTGAGAGGTAAAGTAACAAGCTCAAGATCAAAGAGCTTACAAGTGGCAAAGCTGGAATTCAAACCCAGGATGTCTGATGCCCCTACACCTGGGCTCTTCTATATAATATGCTATTTCCCAGGTGATCTGCTTTCTATAAAGACACCAAAGGGCAGACAAAGAAGCACAAGTGGGAGAGTGAAAGAGTGGAGGGCATGTGCCTTGCACCAGGCTGTGAAGTGACTCAGGCTCCAGGCCAGCTGTTTTATGCAGGCCTCTGGTAGGCCTGTAACTCCTGAGCTCCCAGGATATACAGCCAGCCACCCCCAAGATCCCCTGAGAGTCCTGTTTAGTCAGATCTTGGTTATTCTGAGGCAGGACGTTTTTTGGTAAGGTATTTCCCCAGAGCCTTAGCTCATTTATCAGGACACTTTATAAAAAATGAGAAAGACTTCTGATAACCAAGTAAGACATACTAAGATTGTAAATCTGGAAGGTGGTAAGATGGCAAGGCTGAAATGCACATTACATTTCTATTTTATCTGCTAGATCTTGAGAAACTCTACCTATTCCTTAGATTTTAGCTTTAGGAACAACAAGCAGTTCACACATGCACTATTGTGTGGAGGACTAAGGAACCAGGGTGGTTACTTCCCTCTCTGGGCCACATGATATGGCTTTTGGGGAGATGACGTTCAGGCCTACATGATCATATACGATCGGATGAGCAGTACACAAGCTAATTCATCTCTGCTCCTCCATCTCAAATGGTTGGTGCCTCTGGTTGTGTCTTGCAGATGTATGTTTGTAACGCTAACACAGCCCTTGCCAAGTTACATCACACTTGTCTATTTCTAGGTCATGTTTTCCTGAAACAACTGTCTAAATTTCAGTTTTTCACAAATTTCCTTAATAATTCTCCTTACATCCATGAATGCCGAGTACATACTCCATGGTTTTTTGGGTTTGGGGTGGGTGGTTTTTTTGTTTGTTTGTTTATTATTTTTTTTTTTGCTATATCTATAAATTACCTGTGTTATTATTTAAATAATTTTTCCATTAATTTATTTTCTTTTTAAATTTAAATGAATTTATTTTTAAAATAACCTTTATATCACTCCCATGATTAGAAAATCAGGATACTTTACCATAATTAGACAGTAAATGTAAGAGTAAATAAATAATAATTGAAATTTAAAAATAATCCTTGCATCATCTAAAATCATTGAATATATTACCAGAGGACATTTATCACTTTGGGCAAAGCTGCCCTAGAGGACATGAGGACTCAAGAAGACACTCATGTTTATTTCTCTATTTCCAACATTTTTCTAATTGCCTGGTCTTCATTTCATGTTGAATTAGTGAAGCACTAATATGCTCTATAGAACATTGCTATGGATAGGCAATGCTTTGGGCGGAGGTAGTTAGGGATGATTTTTATGAGAAATACAAGTAAAATATTTGAGCCAGACTTCTGATTTTCAGAAGCAACTGGACAAGTGGCAATGAGATGTAAAAACATTTCAAATGTCCCCTGACCAGGTACAGAAGTGAGAAAACTTATGGCAAGTTCGGAGAAATCTTGAGTGTATTAATTTTACAGAGGCAGATTTAGTAGCTCTGATTGGGCCACCTCTTCCAGGGACAAGTGCCTGAGCAGTGACTAATGGTGGGAATTCCCAGTCAAGGTGTAAGATATGTGCATATTTTGGGGTGAGGATTTGGGGGAGGATTTTAGCACCCTTCAAATCATATTACCAGAAAGTTGTTTCAGGCCAGGCTCAGGAAGGAGCTTCTTGTGGCAGCTGTCAAACTACAAGGGGATAAACCAGTGAACTGGACACTGACACTTAGGACAACAGTAACGTGTGTTCTGAAATGCTAATGTAGACTGTATTCCCAAGATGTTGTCAGGAATGGAATTTCTGGTTGAATCAAATATTTATGTTAATCATAAGCACACATTCTTCCAACTGGGAGAAAAACAATTTAAAGCCTATGAAATTGTCTCCAAATACATTTAACTGATTGTTTGTCCCCACTTGGCCAAACTGCTGCTTGGGTTACGACTCCCCAGAAAGTGTACGGTGATGAAATGTGCAATAAATAGGTTTACTAAATGTTCTTTTTTCTTACCTGTGTTTGTAAGAGTATTCACATACAGAGCAAAGCAGTGATTGCTTCTGAAGGCCTTCATTATCCCTTGGATGAAGCAACTTTCTACCCCACTGATAGCACACCATACAAGTTTTAATTTCCTCTATGCACAGCCCTTGATATAAACAGTTAGATCATGGCCTTGTGTGCCTTCAGCATAATGTGGAGGAGTCAACAAGTCTGTTATTATAACAGATAATATATAATAATGATGGGAAGTAGGTGTAGAGATTTGTTCTAGATGAGAATTTCTCAAAAAAAAAGCAAACAATTTTAGAGGGCATAATTGAGAAAAAAATGAAACATTACAGGAAAAAAATCAAACCCGGGAGATATACTGAGTAAGGTGCAGGAGCTATTAACTCGAAAGGGAGTGCAAAGAAACCTTCCCATGCTGCAAAAGGGCCAGAGTGTCTGAAACAGGGAGTCTTGGATGCCTCTAATTCCTCCAATTCAGTGATAATATCCCCTTCTGCACACACGATTTGCAGAAGGAGCTCGGGTACCCAACGAGTCAAGTGTTTGCAGATGCATCAGAATTAGCCACCATTTAAGAAACCCACCATCCTTCAGAATGAATTTTCTACATGTTACAATAAATTCAATTGAAAAGAAAAGAAAGAGATTTTGTGTTACTTCTTTGCTATACACATCCTCCCACCTGTACGTTCAATGTTTCAAACTACCAAATGCTGAGGGAATTTACCAAGGCATATTATTAATGCCAGCCCATCACCACATGAGCACAAATAGGCAAGATTTGGAGCACTTCAAAACTGACTGCCTAATTTAAAATTGCTTGAGTGTAGTTAATCAATATTTATTTGCTTTTTCTAAGAGATGAAGAAAGCATATTATAGTGCTGATTTCATCATTTATATGTTAAGAAAGAGTACAAAGACAGTGTAGTGGTTCCAATGATAGGCTTTGGAGGCAGAAATATCTGGATTATGAATACTTACAAACTAGAGTCTTAGGCAAGTCACCCAACATCTACCTCACAGTTTCCTCAGCTATAAAATGGTGATAAGAATAGTACTGATTCATAGAGTATACTTTGAGGGTATGTAAAATAGAACAGTTTATAATACATGGCCAAAGTTCAGTAAATGTTATTGTTACTATTACTTTCTTAAGATTTCTCTCTTTTGATCTTTTTTCTCTCTAGTGAGAGGCAGGGATGTGTTACTGCCAAAGGCCAGTGTTGTAAATTCTGAAGCCTAAGGGAGCCACACAGGTAAGCAAGAAGCATGGGTCAGGATTTTTAAAATTTTGAACACAAGTAATAAATGACAACTTATCTATGTCAGTGATTATTACTGTGGTACATAGAACAGTGTCTGCTCTATCCAAAGGGAATGGAGAGATGAGACCACTGTTGCTGAATTTTCCAGAAAAATCTGGATTCTTTAAAATGGTACATCTCTCAATTTTTAAATGTTGGCAATGCATTCCATATAATATAAATTTCTTCCTTTCTTTTTTAATTAATAGTAGGTCAAAACAACAAGGGCAAACCAAACAGGTGCTTAGATTGAATTTATACCATAAGCCATCAGTTGGTAATCTCTGGATTAAAGAATATTAAAATAAAATGAACCTATCTCCAAAAAGTCACTCTAAAATATGCTTGAACCTTGTTGGCAGAGGAGTAAGTTGTTATGCTTTTCTCACTACCTCTGAGTTTCTGTCAATATTTATGTCTTTTTTATCATCCACCCACCTGTCCATCCCTCTTTCATCTATCCATTTGTTCACTGTCATCAAGCTTCAATAATGAATTACTGGATGTTAAGGAGGATTCAAAGATGTACATGACAGAATCCCTCAGCTTAAAGAATTCCCAGCATCTGAGGGGTGTTATCAGGGATGGGTGGTATTATTATACATGAGTGGATGACAGAGATGGGTAGCAGAAAGGAGGATGGAGATGGAGATGATAATGACAGAAGGAGTGAGTGCAAACAAGCCCTTCCAGCTAGAGGATGCCTAGCTCCACCTCTTCCCTCTCTCTACTCCAGTTCCAGCTGCCTGACCTCACTTGCTTAACTCCACATCAGTCATTGTTCATACCCTTCTCTTCCCAACAAGACCCAGGCTCAAAGCTACAGCGATTGCTATCCTTTGCAGACGAAACTACATGACAGAAAAATGGTGCAAAATTCCAGCATTCATTACTTCTAGCTCTTCCACTGTCTTTAGGTAAACTTTTCATCAATTTCTTTAACTAGGATGCTAAGTTTTGGGGTCATTTAAAAATTAATAACATTTAAACATGTCCTTGTTTTTTATTTATGAGATCTTAATATGAAGAATCACCAGAGGATGACGGAGGGGAAATCTAAAAGCTTGGATACAGATGTGACTTCAGCTGCTGCATCTTTATGACCCTGTGTGGCATAATAAAAATATATATATTTGGTCTTTGTCCAGGTTCCTGGAACACATTGAAGTCTCTGAAATTATAAGAATGTCTTTTGTATGCTACTGAGATGATGGGTGGCTGGGATGCCTAGATAGCTTCAGAATAAGGGCTGGTCAAACCAGAAAAAACAAGGTGGAATTTTTGACCCTCCTTCTCTCCATTTCAAGGAAGAGAAGAGAAGCTAGAAATGGAGTTAATTGCCAATAACCAATGATTTAATCAACCATGTGTATGTAATGAAAACCTCCATAAAAATTCCTACACAATGAAGTTCAGAGAGCTTCTGGGTTGATGAGTACACCCATATGCCAGGAAGATCATGCACCCCAACTGCAGAGGGACAGAATCTCAACACACTTCCAGACCTCGTCATATGTACTTCTTCATTTGAATCCTGTCCATTCGAATCCTGTGTAATATTCTTTATAAGAAATGATTAATAGCGAGTAAAGTGCTTTCCTGAGTTCTGTGAACAAGTCTGGTTAATTTTTGACTCTGAGGAGGAGGTCACAGGAAGCTCCTATATATATATATATATATATATATTGGAGAACTGGTTGTTGCTTTAGAAAACCCACCACATATTTGGTATCATAGGTATTGCAAGTAAAAACAATTTCTACTCTGGGTATGACTTTAGGTGAAGTTGAGGTAGAAACATAGATAGAAACAATCTTTAAAATGTTTTCTAACTCTAAAAGCATGTAACAACCATCTTCCATTACTCTTTGGACTCATACAAAGTTTTACTCATAGGTAGTAGGCTGTATAATAATAGTTTGAGCACTACTTATTCACGTGGCAGTGCAAGGCCCTGAGAATAATAAAAGATGAGTGAAACCCCTGTCATTCAGATGCTTATGCTGATGTTGCTACCTTACATTCATGCAGCCTGCCTACTCTACAAAGTATCTTTTTACCCATTGTGTTATTTGATCATTTAATTAGAAAGGAAACCAAGGCTCAGAGGTAAAGAGAATTTGTTGAAGGCTTTACAGCTTACAAGTGGTAGAGCTTGGCTACAACCCTTCTCCACAGACCCCACTCTCCCCGCCTTATAAGTAAAAATCACAACCATAACCTCAGCAGTAGCCATCACCTCTACCACTACAACTAGTGTGTGTGGAACACTTATCATGTGCTGGGAACACATATCTGATGTGTTATATCCCATTTATGTTCTTGTTTAATCTTCCCTAAGTTGTATCAGAATAGCTAATATTTCCCCCATTTTATAGGCTGTTGAGTCTATAGAAGAAAATAACTTATCTAAGATTATAGAAATAGAGCTAAAATGTGGAAGGATTAAAAAACACTTCTGGAAAATGTTCTCTTTTAGCAACGTCAGCAAGACGGGGAAACAGGAGTTCTGCAGCTCACATTCCCCCACATAAATAGTGATCTGGCAGTGCCTTTGTGGGAACTTCGGGATTCAGGTAAAAGGTTGAAAAACCTGAATAAAGCCCTAAGGAAAGCTACTTTGAGGGGGTAGGCCTGTACCATGGTGGTAATCCTAACTGCTGAATGAAAGCCACTCTATCCCCATATGGACTCAGCTCTAGTCCCACTTGGCTACAGGTTGTCCTACAGCCAGCCCTATCTGCCAATGGACCTAGGAGGAGCCACACCTGTCTGTGCCCCTACTTGTAGAACTGCCGAAATTGGATCCAACTTTAGATCCCGAAGTGGCCCTGTGACACAGCTCCAGCTAACTCTACTGCAGCCCACAAGTCAGTCATGCCCACCCAGGGACCCAGAAGGAGACACATCCTTCTATACTCCCAGTAACAGGCCTGCCAACCTTGGTTCTGATTGTGGATACTAAAACAGCCCTGTGATTTAGCTCCAGCTCTGCTCTACTACAGTCAGAGTCAATACTACTCCTGAAGGACCCAACAACATATGTCTGTGCTGCTGGGAGCAAGTCTTCTGCCTTCAGTCCCAGCTGACTCTGATTCAGCCTCATGACTTGGTTCAAAATCCCAACCCTTCTCTGCTGTTGTCCAGGGGCAATACTGCTTGCCCAGGGACACAACAGGAATCTTGCCCAGCTGTAACCCCAGTAATAGGCACCTCCCAACTTGACCTGACTGTACATACTAAAGCAGCCCTGTGACACAGCTCAACCAGGCTCTATCATAGTCTGGAGGCAGACCTACCCTCCAGGGACCCAATCAGAGGCTACACTTCTCAGTATCCCTGATAACAGGCCCACCAATTTACTTCCCAAATGTGTACTCTAAATATGTACTCTAAAGCAGTCCTGTGACCTGGCTCCAGTCCCATTTTGTCATGGTGCTGAGGCAGTGCTGCCTGCCCAGGTATGCAGCAGAAGTCTGTTCAGGGATCTAGTGGGAACCACACCCATCCATTCCCCCGGTAACCAGACTACCATCTGAGGACTTGACTGCCAAACCAGAAACAGCCCCATGTTCTGGCTCCAACCATAGTCCTGGAGGCAGTCTCATTCAACTGGAGATCAGGTAGGAACCATGCCCACCTATTCCCCCCATAACAGACCTAGTAGCTATGGACCCTACTGAGGAGCCAACAGCAGCCACATGATCTGACTTTAGCCCAACTTGCCTTAGATCCTGGAGGCAGTTTTATCAGTTTATGGACTTGGAAGGCAATCTATACCTACTGAAACCAGTCTGTAAAGACAAGAGCAAGCATTTGATCCTTTAGATGCATAGATATCAAGGCAAAACTACACAGATCATAAAGAATCAACATGACACCACAAGGAAACTAATAAAGCTCCAGTAATGACCCCAAAGAAATGGAGACCTGTGAAATACATTACAAAGAATTCAAAATAATTTTTTTAAGGAAGCACAGTCAGCTAGCTATAAGAGAACACACATAGACAACTCAGCAGAATCAGGAAAACAAAACTAGAAGTTCAACAAGAAGATAGATATTATCTTTAAAAATAACCAAACAGAAAATCTAGAGTTGATAAATGCAATGAATGAACTGAAAAATGCAATAGAGAGCTTCACCAGGAGACGTAATCTAGCAGAAAAAAGAGTCTGTGAACTCAAAGACAGGTTATATGAAATTAACAAGTCAAGGGATAAAAAATCAAAAAAGCATGAAGAAAGAGTAAAGAAAACCTACAAGATTTATGGGACACCATCAAGCAAGCCAATATACACATCATGGGAATTTAAGAATGAGAAGAGAAAGAGAGATGAGTGGAAATATTATCTAAAGAAATAATAGCTGAAACTTCCCAAACCGGGGGAGGAATGTGGATGTCTAGGAAACTGAGAAGTCTCCCAACAGGATCAATCCAAAGGATATAATATCAAGACAATTATAATTAAATAATCAAAAGTAAAAGTAAAAGAGAATTTTGAAAGCAGCAAGAGAAAGGCAGCTCATCAAATTCAAAGCAGCCCCCATAAGGCCACCAGTAAATTTCTCAGGAAAACTTTCAGACCATGAGAGAGTAGGATGATATATTCAAAATGCTGACATAAAAAAACTGGCAACCAAAAATACTATACCCAGCAACACTATTTTTGGGAAATGGCAGAAAAAGGAAGACTTACTCAGGTAAACAAAAGCTGAGGGAGTTCATCACCACTAGACCTGCCTTACAAAAAGTGGTGAAGTCAGTTCTTCAAGTTGAAACAAAAGGATGTTAATTAGTAATGTAAATACATATGAAAGTATATAACTCAATGGTAAGGGTAAGTATATAGTCAACTTCAGAATGCTCCAATACTGTAATAGCAGTATATAAATTATTTTTAACTGTAGTATAAAAATTAGAGGTTAAAAACAAAAGTATTAAAAATAACTGTGGATACAATAATTTGACAATGTATATATAATATAAAAATGTAAATTGTAACATAAATAACATAAAATGTGTTGAGGGGGAGAAAAAAGTGTAAAGTTTTTGTATGCAATTAAAGTTAAGTTGTTATTAGCTTAAAATGGATGGTTAAACTAAAGTTTAACTAAGTTAACTAAGCTTTTAAATGTAAGTCTCAAAGTAAAAACAAAAGAAAAACCTCTAGTAAATTCATAAAAGAGAAAGGAATCAAAGTATATCACTATAAAAAATCAAATTACAGGCCGGGCGCTGTGGCTCACGCCTGTAATCCTAGCTCTTGGGAGGCCGAGGCGGGCGGATTGCTCAAGGTCAGGAGTTCAAAACCAGCCTGAGCAAGAGCGAGACCCCGTCTCTACTATAAATAGAAAGAAATTAATTGGCCAACTGATATATACATAAAAAATTAGCCGGGCATGGTGGCGCATGCCTGTAGTCCCAGCTACCCGGGAGGCTGAGGCAGAAGGATCACTCGAGCCCAGGAGTTTGAGGTTGCTGTGAGCTAGGCTGACGCCACGGCACTCACTCTAGCCTGGGCAACAAAGTGAGACTCTGTCTCAAAAAAAAAAAAAAAAAAAATCAAATTACAAAGAAAGACAGAAAGAGAGGAATAAAAGAATGAAGAAACTACAAAACAGTCAGAAAACAACTAACAAAATGGCAAGAGTAAGTCCTTATCTATGAATAATTATTTTATTGTAAATGGACTAAATTCTCCTGTCAAAAGACAGAGTAGCTGAATGGAAAAAAACTCACAAAGATCCAACAATATGTTACCTATAAGAGTCTCACTTTATCTTTAATGACACACATAGGCTGAAAGTGAAGGGATAGAAAACATATTCAATGCAAATGGCAACCAAAAGAGAGTAAGGGTGGCTATACTTATATCTAACAAAATAGACTTCAAGTCAAAAGATTGAAATACTGCATATATGCACCCAACATCAAAGCAGCTAAAAATATAAAGCCAATATGAAAAAAATAAAGAGATAAATAGACAACAATATAATAATATACAATATAATAATAGTACAAAACATCAATACCTCATTCTCTACAAACTCTCAGCTAGACTCACCAAAAAAAAAAAAAATAGAGACTCATAAATGAAATCAGAAAATAAAAGAAGACATCACCATGAATGCTTCAGAAATAAAAAGGATTATTAAGAAAAATTATATGAAAAATTGAATAATGTAGAAAGAATGATAAATTTCTAGAAAATACAAGCTACCAAAACTAAATCAAGAAGAAATGGAAAGCCTGAACAGACCAAAAACAAAAGAAATTCAATCAGTAATCAATTTCTCAACAATGCCAGGATTCCTTCATGGTGGATTCTACTAAGCATTTGAGGAAAAATAAATACCAATACTTCTTAAACCTTTCTGAAAAATAGAAGAAAGGACACTTCTAAATTTATTTTATGAAGCTTGCATCAACCTGTTACTAAAGGGAGACACAAGAAAAGTAAAGTATACGCCAATACCCTGGGAGAATGTTTAGTGTGTGCTTGAAAAGAATGTGTACTGAACATAGATGCAAAAATCCTCAATGAAATACTAACAAACCAAATTCAACAGCACATGAAAAGACTTAAGTGGGATTTATCCTTGGGATACAAGAATCGTCAAAAATATGCAAAGCAATCAATACAATATACTGTACTAACAAAATGAAAAAAAAGAGAATCATCTCAATAGATCCAGAAAAAGCATTTGGCAAAGTCCAACATCCATTCATGATTAAAACTCTCAACAAAATAGGTATAAAAGAAACTTATCTCAACACAATAAAGGTCATATAAAAAAAGTCAATAGCTAGCATTGTAATCAATCTGGAAAAGTGGAAAGCTTTTCTTCTAAGATCCCATACAAGAAAAGGATGCCCATACTCGTCACTATTCAGTACTATCCAACATAGTACTGGAAGTCCCAGCCAGCACAATTAGACAAGAAAGAAAAAAAAAAAAAAAGGAAATATCTAAATCAGAAAGGATAAAGTAAAATTTAAAATTATCTCTGTTTGCAGATGACATGATCATATATGTAGAAAACCTTAAAGACTCACAAAAAAACCTATAATATCTAATAAATTCAATAAAATTCCAGGATATAAAATCAACATATAAAAATATGTTGCATTTCTATACACAGTGAACTATCTGAAATAAAAATTAGGAAAGCAATTGCATTCACAATAGCAATAAAAATAATAAAAGAGTTAGGAATAAATTTAACCAAAGAGGTGAAGATCTGTATACTGAAAATTATAAAACATTTACAAAAATAATTGAAGAAGACACAAATAAATGAAAACATACCCTGTGTTGATGGATTAGAAAAATAATACAATAATATTATTGAAATATTTATACTACCCATAGCCATCTACAGATTCAATGCAATCCTTATCATAACTGCAATGGATTTTTTTCACAGAAATAGAAAAAACAATCCTAAAATTCATAAGAAATCACAAAATATCCTGAGTAGCCAAAGCAATCTTAAGTAAAAACAAAGTAGGAAGCATCACACTTCCTGATTTCAAAATATATTGTTAATACATAAATCAAAATAGGATGGTGCTGGTATAAAAACAGACATATAGAGCAACAGAACAGAATAGAGAGCCCAGGAATAAATCTATGCATATATGGTCAACTGATATTTGACAAGACACAAAAACATAGAGTTTGGAAAAAAATAGCCTCTTCAATAAATGATGTTGGAAAAACTGGATATTCACATGCAGAAGAATAAAATTGAATACAGTATACAAAAATCAACTGAAATTTAATCTAGTGATTAAAGATTTAAACATAAGACCTGAAACTATAAAACTAATAGAATATAGGGAAAAAGCTTTTTGACATTGGTCTGAGAAATAATCTTGTGAATATGACACCAAAAGCACAGGAAACACATGCAAAAATAGACATGTGGGATACTGCATCACACTAAAAGGTGCACAGCAAACAATCAACAGAAGGAAAAAGTAACCTGTGAAATTGGAGAAAATATTTGTAAACCCCATATTTGATAGGAGGTCAATATCCAAAACATATAAAGTACTGAACTCAATAATGAAAAAACAAAAGCCCAGTTTTAAAAATGGGCAGAGGATCTAAAGAGATGTTTCCCAAAAGAAGACATATAAGTGGCCAATAATTATATAAAGGTGCTCAATATCACTTTTCATTAGTGAAATGCAAATCCAAACCACAGTGACTATCACCTCACACCTGTTAGGATGGCTACCAAATGATCTAGCAATTCCACTACTGGACACATAACCAAAGGGAATTAAATCAGTGTGTCAAAGAGACATTTCCATGCACATGTTTAGGGCAGCATTATTCACGATAGCCAAGATATGGAATCAATCTAAGTGTCCACCAACAGCATGGATAAAGAAAATGTGGCATATATATTGTGTGTGTGTATATATGAAAATTATTCAGCATTTAAAAAGAAGGAAATTCTGTTATTTAAAATAAGGCAAGAACAGAAAGACAAATACTGCTGATCTAATTGTATGTGGAATTTTAATACACCGAACTCATAAAAGCAGAGAGTAAGAAGAGTGGTTGTCAGGGGTTGGGAGGTAGGGGCAACAAGGAGATGTTGGTCAAAAGGTACAAAAGGTCACTTACGTGGGATGAATAGATTCTGGTGATATACTGTATATATGATGACTATACTTAATAATACGGTATTGTATACTTGGAATTTGCTAAGAGAATTGATGTTAAATGTTCTCATCACAATAACAAAAAAATCAAAACTATATGTGATAATAGATATGTTAATCAGCTTCATTGTGGTAATCATTTCACAATGTATATGTTTATCAAACTATCATTTTGTATACCTTAAATATATATAATTTTTATTTGTCAAATATATCTCAATGAAGCTGGAGAAAAAGGTTCCCTCTTGCCTCTTTCCTGTCAATCCCCCTACTCAAAGCAAGAGGTATTCTTATTTCTATCACCACAGATTAGTTTTGCATGTTATTGAGCTACACACAAATTATTTCATTCAATCAGAGATGTCTGATTCTGACATATCTCAATACATGGATATAGCAAATGTAACTGGAATTATACCAGAAGACAGGAAAAGGATTGGGGAAACCAGGAAAAGTTTTCTAGAGGAAGGATTTGTGCTGGGTATTAATGAGTGGCCAATACTTGCTAGATAAAAGATGGTCCAAAGATACAAAGGCTGATAGAGCATTTTCAGAAATTAGAGTTTTTCTGGCTGGTGTGTGAGAAAATAGGGTTACAGAGCCCTATGTCACACGATTGTAGGGAACACCGTTCACACTGTGTTGTGTGGCTGCAACCTACTGGAGACCTATTCTGGAGATGTATTTTATATGAACAGTGCTCTTGAAGTTGAGTGATGTGGCAGTCTTGAGAGAATCAGGGTAGAAAAGTAGGCTCTAAATTATGGAGGGCTTTGAATACTGTAGCTAATTTTATCCAGTTGGTAATGAGGAATGTATAGAAAGTTTTCTAGTGCCCTGGGGAGTTGCATGACCAAATTGGCACCCTAGACACTTTCACATAACAATGGGATTGGGCAAGGATAAAGAGATAGAGGCAGAGAGACCATTTAGGAGACTTTTGAAGTAATGGTAAACCTGAATAAGCATGAAGGCAGGGAAAAGAAAAAAGAAGGGTTTTGATCCAAGAATCAGTATCAAGAAAGCCAAGCCTTGCTGACTGATTATATATATGTGGTAGAAGGAGAGAGAGATTTTCTGACTTTTGGAGTTTAAGTGACTCAGAAAGTGGGTACTTATGTCAAAAATATAAAAGTCAGAAGAGTCCATTGGGACCATTTTAGGCACATTGAGTTTGAGATGAAAGCAAATCATGCCAGTAGAAATATATTTGGAAATGTGATTAGACCTTATGAAAGTCCTAAGGGCTAGAGATTTTGGAGGTCTTCCAACTTGCAGAAAGAGTTGAAGTCATTGGGAGCTTATCAAGAGTCTTGCTCCAGTGATTTTTTGGGGGCATGTGTCTGGGACTTCGATACGATCCCTCTACAGTTCTTTAAATGGAATATGTAAATCCATCCTAAAATAGAGCTTCACCATCATCTCAAGAAATTGTTCTCAATGTAAAATAGCTATTGCCCTATGCAAAAGGCTCATGCATGAGTATCAATAATGTTGGCAAAATTATTTTCTTTTAAAACAACTTCTATAAGGTAGAATGACTCATAAAACCCCTGCAAAGTAAATTCATAAATATTGATTAAAGAGATGGCACAGACCAGATGGTGGAGCACCATGATTCCTGGATTCTGTAATGTAACAGCAATCACCGTAAGGGGTCAGTTTCAGGTAGAATATTAGACTGAAAGCCAGCATCAAAATTGTTTCTCTAATTTTTATATAGTATTATATATTATTTATGTTTGTATTCTAAAAATGTTATTTAAATTCTAAAAAGAATATAACAAGATAATATAAAATCTGGGGGAGGAAGGAAATCATCCATTCTTTATAATTATTTTGATATTTATATTTTCATATTGTTGTAATCATTGAATGTATACAATCATGTATCCTTATTTTTGTCCCTTAACATTGGCTCTTCTGTATATTCTATGATGGTCTTCATAGCTATTGGCTTCAGTGGCCACATGAATAAATGCACCAAAACTGATTGAGCCAAGTTCCTAGTGATGGGAATTTAACTTATTTCCACTTTTTCAAAAGAAATAATGCCTTATGTTCTTGTGCCTATATTTCTATAGTTTGAATTATTTTTATGGGTTGGGCTGTCAGAAATGGAATTACAGGATCAAAGAAGACATGTATTTTTATGGCTCTTAATACATGTACCAGAATTTGTCTCCTAAATTTTATTCTGATTTCTCCTGATACCAGCAATGTATGAGTTGTACCATACTATCTCTGCTAGCACTGAATATTATAATTTTTAAGTGCTAATTTAGTAAGTGAATGAACATGCTTTATTTTTATTAAAACCTAAATCTCTTTTTAAGCTAAGACATTTTTTGGTAGCTTTGATTATGTGTGTGTAGCTGCATTTAAACCATTATGTTCCTTCATAAAAGTGATAACATGCATTTCTATCTAAAAAAATTCCAATCAGAAAAATCATGGATTTAGAGTATATCTTTGGAGGTTTTATGGCATGTCTTGACTTTTAAAATGTACTCATTCAACTTTCGTTGAACACTTAGTATATGCCAGCCCCTCTTGCATACACTGGGATACAAAAAGTAATAGACAAGGGGGAAAGGCATTACAAGCAAAGGAATGTGGGGTATGACAGAAAATGATGTTTTCCTAGAACTACACTTATTATTTTGTAGATAAAAGATACTGTGTCAGTTATCTATTGCCATGTAACAAACTACTCTGAAACACAATGGCTTAAAACAACAATGCTTTTAATATTTCTTAATATTGTGTGGGCTGGCTGGACAGTCTTTCTGCTGGCTTTACCTAGGTGCACTCACCTAGAAGGCTGGCTGGGACTTGGCTCAGCTGGGATATCTGGGATGACTGGGCATTTCTCTCTATGAGCTTATTTATTCTCAAGAGGCTGGACCAGGCTGCACTTCTTCATGTGATGCCAGTGGAGTTTCAAGAGGGCAAGCCCAAATGTGTACGCGCTTATCAAGCCTCTGCTTGTGGTACATGTGCTGATGTCCTAGTGGCCAAGCAAGTCACATGGCCAAGCCCAGCCTCAATGTTGGAGGGGGCAACAGGAGGATGTAGAGCCTGGGAGTTGTTAGAAAACAATCTGTCACAGGTAAAATTAGGGAAACAATGGGCAGTGAGATTGCAGATGCCAGATTGCCGCAGCCTTCCTACACTACACTGGGTTAAGATTTATTTTTTTAACAGATCCTTCAGAATAACTGGAAGAGTTTTCATAGTTTCAGAGGTGTGGAAGGGCTTTGCATGAAGATTCCCTGCTCTGATTTCTAGTTTTAGAAAAATCTCTTAGGAAAGCCTGCATGATATTAGACATGAGATAATTAGGACACAAATAAGATCATTATAGCAGGAAGATCATAAAGAGGAGAAAATATAGTTGAGAAATATTTATTAGTAACAGTAGAAAGATTTGTGCCAGGGGCTTTACAATTCTATCTTGCCCATCCTTATAACAATTGTTTTACACAGGTGTAATCAGCTCTATTTTACAAGATTAGGACTGAGGCTAAAAAGAAAAGTAGCATTTTTGTGGTATTTTAAGGCAAGTTTGTGGGAGAGCTAGGATCTAATCCTTCATCTATTTGAAGCCAAAGTCATTGCTTTTTTCACTATCTTACAGAAGAAAGAGAGGCTGGAGACTGACAGTGGTGAATAGGTTATTGTGTCTGATAAAAAAAAAAAAAACTACTAGAGAAAACTTCTCTTTCTTATTTATTACTCATGGGGTTAAATCTTCAGGGAGGAGCAGATGTCCTGGCTCATAGATGCTCGGGTGGAGTGAGGAAGGGAAAACAGGAAAGGAAGAGAGGGGAACTAAGCATAGTGGCTCAACATCTTTGGCACAAACACTGAGGGTTTCTGATGACTGCTCCAGTGGCAGCAAGCTTTGAGCATCAGGACTTGTCCTAGGGAAAATTGCAAGTCAAGAGAGTTATGGTATGATGTGAAGAAGATGGATAATGGAAAGTAATTTAAATTCTGCATTCGTTTGATTTTTTTTTAACACTGAATCACTGATTCGGTGATTTTTTTTTACGCTGACTACTACTCCATTTCTCATTTCTCCCTCTCAACTGGCTCTTTGTGGGTGGGTTACTCTTCTGAAATGCCTACTTCCTTCCTCTTTTGTCTTTCTGTCTTGGTCCCTGGGGAGAATGGAAATTAGCTAAGTGTGATGGGTGTTCAGGAGGCAGGCTTTGGTCCTTGGCCAAGAGAAAACTAATTCCCTTAGGAGTAGCCAAAAGTATCAGCTTCACAGCTTCCCTTTTTAGAGCTGAAAGGGTTTCCTTGTTTCTTCAAAATTCCAAATCAGGGCAGCTACATGTTTTAAGAAATCCATGATCACACCCAAACAAATCTCTCAAATCTATTCAAATATCAATTAACATTTATTAAGCTATGGGAAGGGGAGTCAGATTGGAGACACATAAAGTAGAATAAAACAAAGCCTTTACTTATCAATACAATGAATGCATAGGCTTTAGGTAGTGGGCGTGGGAGGTCAGTCTTTTAGCAGGAAGTTATGTCATGTAAACAACGGTCATACTGTCAAGTAGCTTGAAATAAATGCTAAGCAGAGATATTAATATATATAACCTGATGCTGTGGAAAGGCAGAGAAAGAAAAATTTCGTGAAAGGGAAGACAATTGATCTTTGAGGGACAAGAAGGGGCTAAGAAGAGTGTTCAAGGTGAAGGGCACAGCCTGAGCCAAAAGCACATGCTCAGGAAGTGCCTGATGTGGCTGGGGAATGGCTGGATTGCAGGAGTTAAGAATAACAGATTTTTAGTCAATATAAGAAATCTCAGGGTTTTTTGAAATAAGTCTATTTTTTCTTTATAAATTGTCCTCTGAAACAATATCATTCATTGAAAAAAGTCAAAACATCACTAATCTTAGACCAATTTATCTTGATTGGTTAGATTAAAGCAGGCATAATCATCTACTCCTCAGGTATTTAGCAAAGATGTAACAAAGGATAGCACATCAAACCACAATCAGCTATTATTTGTTATCCCTCACGTACTCTGCCTGGCACATGGTATGTATTTACCAAATGTTTGTTGCTGAGATGAATGGAGGTTATGATGTGATAACAAGCAGCTCTAAAACCTCAGTGGTTTAATACAATGCAAGTTTCTCGCTCATGCTACATGCCTGGTGCAGGTTAGCAGGGAGGCTGCTCATACTAATGACACAGAGACCCACGCTGAAGGAGGTTCCATCTTGACATATGCATCCACAATCATCAAGACAGGGAAACAGGGATGTGGCACATCCTCCACTAGCTCCTCACATTTCCACCCAGAAATGACACATGGGTCACTTTGTCTCACATTTCATTGTCCAAAGCAAGTTATAGAACTAGACCTTACCTCAAAGGAAGCAGGAAAGATAAAGAGAATAAGAATATTTGTGAACAGCTCTAATGATCACCATACTGGGTTACTCACGTAGCTGGTCCCTTTAACTCAGCTTTCATCTTATAAGGACACTTAATAAATGAATTTTTGTGAATGAATATTGTGAAAATACTATTGCTTCTGTGTACATAAACAAAAAGCTAACTTCTATTTATATGTAAATAAAATTATTCCAAAATTTTCCTAATAGAATTCTCTGTTAGTCAAGTAAAACATAGTATTTTGCCTTAAATCACTTTAAATCTCTGTATTGTTTCCATGTCAGTGGCAGCCCACTTGGTATTTCTCGCCTCTTATGAGATGATAGCATTTACTCTAAAAACCTTGTTCAGTCATTGAACATCTTGCAGAAAATTTAGCTAGTGTAGACATATGCCTAGCGCTTGTACTAACATTTTCTATCTTCTATTCTGACACTTATTAGATGATTGCTTTAAAGCTATTTTTGAAGAGAGGACTTGAAAGAGGAGAATGGATCAATCACTGTTTAGCCTGCTAGACCCTCTTTGATGTACGGTAACCAAAAGTCATTCTCATCACATCACAGAAGGTTTAGGTGAGGCAAGCTTGTGATCTCAGCTGAATTCTTAATACACGATAGGCTGTCTAGTGTCCCCACACAGGGGATGTAATTCAGTTTATAATAAAAGCTCAGTGCCCTTATTGCTGTTACTATACACAGCAGACTTACTATATACCATCTATTGTATTTTTTTGGATGAAAGAAAAAGTATTAGATTATGCCCTAACTGCCTTTCAATGTCTACTTAACCAATTCACTGCTGCTAATTAGCATCTGGGTATCCTAATAGGGTAACACCCTGGACAATTCCTAGCCTTTCTTATGTAGCAGACCTCCATAAGATTATTGTCCCTGTGTGGCAATGAACTAATTATGCCCATGCCATGGTAAACATGAGGCTGTTTTCAAAGAACTTGGAACATGCTGGCCATCTCATTGTATTAGCCATCAATTGAAATCACAGAATAAAGTAAAATAAGGTCTAAAGATAGCTTTGTATATTGACCCTTGCTGGAAGAAATGCTCAATGGCTGAGAGAGTTCATAGATAACCTAGTTTCTCATCCTCTCGGCCTCTTGCAACAACAATGTACTTGCCACCTCAGCAGACATATTATATAATCAATACTTAGATGGCCATTATTGCTGTTGGGCATAAAAAATGCATTCAAAAGGCAGAAGAATCTTCTGGAGACTCTCATTCTGTCAACCAGCGCAGTCCTTAGGGAGAGTTTTCCCTCCAAAAGCAAACAGCCGGAGGAAATGTTGACAATGTCGGGCAAAATTTCTAGGGCAGCAAGACACCGTGGGTCTCTTCCCTCCCCCAGCAGAATCCTGGACATAGGACTGACCTTCGCTGATGAATCAAAGGAACTATTTAGGGTGTCCAAATGTTTCCTTTACTGTTTTGTTTCAGGGCTTTCCCCCCACTCCCTAATGTTTTGAAGAGCAAGGATTGAGTCTTTCTATTATCATAACCACACTAATGAATACTAATTGGATATAAGAAAGTTGAAGATACCAAATTAAAAAAAAAACTCTGGCATTGAATATGAATGAATATTTTTCATTGTAAAGATGAGTAAAATAATTTGATGTTGCTCAGATAATTTCACTCAAGGGGTATAAGCTACACTGTCAATTGGAATGGAGTAAGAAAACATTTCATTAAAAAAGCATTTATGGTTTGAGTCTCAATAAGCCATTCTCTGAATTTAATTTTTTATTTGAGAAAGTAGAGATATGGTTGATTTTTCCAGAGACTCTGCTTTTATTTTCTAGAGACTCTGAACAGTTTTGTATGAAGCTAGAATTAGATTATGCTTTCTATGATTAATAGAGCTCTATATTAAAAACTTTATAAATACATATTGATAGAACATATCTTGTTTACTTTATGAAAACCACAATTGTTAGGGGATATGGAATGAGAACATGCATGTTAAAATGCTAACAAAGAAATCTCCTCGCAACTCTCCCCCCAGCCTTCCAAAAAATATATTCAAGTAAGCATGTGGGATTTGCAATCAGGCTGCATCAGGGGGGTCAGAGATCAAAAATAAATGGTGGGCCACAACATGCAGAGCTTTTAAAAAATAATGTCACATTCTTTCATTCTCAGCATAAGAAATGGGCAACTTGTTCAGGGCAAATAATTGTTTGAACTGAGGATTTTATTATTAATCTCTGAAGACTGCTGAATTTAGGGTCACAGTAAGGGTTGATTAGGTACAAGGTGCATAAAGCTCTCCTCTGTCGATGCTATTGAAAGAAGCAAGTAATTTAGATTCAGAATTGGTCTTGGATTGAAGCTCACTCCATTACCGACCATTTTCAATTTCAGCTATACAATAAACATCAAGCTCGGCAAGGAAATTAGTACATTTGGTAATGTATTGGAAGAGATGGGTGGGTCTTTGACAAGATGACACTTATCACCAAAGCTTCAGTTAATGAAACCCTTGAGTGGTATCTGCGTTTGACATATTTTGACATTTTTTGAAATCACATCCAGCATTTTTTCCCCCACAATGTTCTTCTTTATGAGAGAGAGAAAAAATCCACCTATCTTTAAAATGAGTACTGGAGTACTGCAATATTATTGGAAAAAAATTAAAGAGATGCTGCCTGCCACTGACAGGAAGAAAAAGGTACCTTCTCAAAATCTGTAAGGAGCAACAGATTCATAAGACACATTTTATTCAAATGAAGCCCACAATGCATTTTCAGGAGAAGGTTCAAATTTAAGTGAAGCATGTTTGATTATACTTTTCCTAAAAGTACCTTCCACTATAAAATGTGATCTCATTAATGTGACTACAATTTACATTGCTGTAAAAAAAAAAAAGCCAATTTGGGGTAATTATTTCCTGAACAAAATAGTTTTCTGGTTTTTTTTTTCCCCTGTAAGGAAACTGATTGTACCTTAGTAAAGGTAGGACTTTTAAAAGAGAAAATAATGAAGGAGAACAAAAAATAAAGATCATCTATCAAAAAATGAAAAGAAATTGAGAAAGAAAAATTGCGAGGAAAAATAAAGGTACCAAATAAATAGGAGAAAAGCAGACAAGAATGACGGCATCAAGAATGAACAATTTCTGGCCTCAAACTAGTTCTGACTAGATCACATCCCGTATTCTCTCCCCAGAGTTCTCACGTTTATGTATAATTAAATGCTGTTTTATTGCCAAGTGTCCTAGATAATGAAAAACCAGAAAAAGAAGAAAATGCTTCCAAAGTGACCGAAAATTTAGGTTCACACATTATGAGGAGTAGTTTTTGTTATTTACTTTTTAGTTTTTTTTTCTGAAAGCTGGGTGAAATTATTATGTATTCAGATATTTTAAATCTCATACAGCTCTATTGTTCATGCCATGTTTTTCATCCAGTGCTGGGAGAACAATTGTAACAAAAAATACAAAGCGTTCTAAATGGGGGGGCCTTCCTGAACCCTCCAGGACCCGGGTGGCACTTGCAGTGTGGTGGGCCCAGCCGGGTGGTCCCTCTCATCCATCATTTACCCACCATGAGGAGGAGGTCACCTTGAAGTTTGGACTAGGGAATAGGAGAGAGAAAGAGCATGAGGGAGGCAGAGAGAGCAGAGTAAGGAAAGAAAAAGGCTGCTTTGTAAGAGATAGATATTTTTGAAGAATTCAAAATACAGAGAGGAATCTTTTTAAACCTCAACTCTGCAGGTGATTTCTTTAAACCCTCTTTAAGACCCCTACCCTTTCTCACTTCCATAATCCAAATTTAAGACCCCAAATCCTACAACTAAGGAGGAGGGGGAAAAAAAAAAACTTCTGTATTAGCTCCAGGTCTTAATATTGTCATCTCAAAAAGCCGCCTTCGACATTTTGCTGACTGCTGACTCTCACTCCTATGCCCTAAAATAATAATTTTAACATGTAAAATACAATGAACATTTAAAAATTGTTCAGGCTTCTAATAAGCCAGGGTTTGATGATTATTGCTACTGTCCTGCATTCATCCACACCCACAGGTGCGGTAAATTAGTTGAGTGAATTGGGTTTAACGAGGTTGATATATCACCTGACCTCAAGAATGGTATTACAATTCAGGGGCTTTTAATATCACAGGGATAGCCTTTTAGACAAATACGCTCCCTAGAAGTCTTCTTTTTTATTTTGGAAATTTTAATAATAAAACTAAAATAACCAAACTTTGAGTGGGAGGCTATTATGATATTCATTGATGCCATTTAGCTGAGAATTACTGGAATGGCTGGATGGGTTATTCACGGCTGGTATCCATTCTGATGGGCTGATATCAGAGCCATGGCAGTTGTTAAATATTTTGTCACATACAACGTATTTACCAAAATGGTTGGTCACTGATGGAGCACTTATTATAATCATAAGTGATTTAAATTTGTGTATTTGTTTAATCTCTCCCCATCCTCTCCAACACTCACCTCTTGAGAGAGAAAGAGACAGTTTCTCTGCTTAGGGCAGTTCTTGCCACGTAGTAGCCACTTAAGAAACATATTTTTTTGAATGACTGAATTGAGGATTCCCCACATATTCACATTTTAGAATTTGTGACAGCTCTAGGAGAATGATCACTTTCATCTCTTTGTAGCATTACCTGCTTATTCTTTCAGAGTAATTCTGGCATTGACTACAGTAAAAAACTAGAGGAACATTTTTCACTGTGAATTGTTATTTGATCTCCCTGTTTTTCAGAATGCTATCCCTGCGATCAGCTTTGCCTGATGTCCTGGAGTTCAACATCTTTAGAATTAAACCTCCAGTCTTCTGCAGGGTGGAGAAGGAGCAGTGACTTAGCTGCCTTGGGTAGAGGAGAGGATGGGGGCAGGGGAGAGGGGGTAGTTGCAAATTATAGGATTTTAACTTTTCTGTTTTCAGCAATTACCTAAAACTCATTTTCAGAAGATCATCGTGCCTACAGTGCCTAAGTTTTTCTAGACTAATTTGATTTAAATCATCTTGAGTCTGGGCTTCCCAAGCTGCCAGTCTAGGTTTTAGTTTTTAATTCAAAATTTTGTTATTTCTCATCTTCTATTTTCCTTGTCTCTATGTTTAGTCCTTCTGTCATTTTCGTGTGGTTTGGAAGCAGCACAGGTCAAAATATGTGTTGAGTTTTTTATTTCATAGGTTTAATATACTCTCCCCATTTTATGATTATGAAACATCTGATACAAACAATAGAGTGTATCTATTTATATTTTTACATATAAAATATATTTATATATGGAATATACATATGTATGTACATGGAGTCAGCACTTGGTATCTGAGAGGGAGTGGTTCTAGGACCCTCTAATCCCCCTATCCTTGCACAAATACCAAAATCTACAGATGCTCAATTCTCTTACAGTTGGATTTCTTAATCCACAGGCACCCTGTCTGTGCACATACACTATATATAATATAATGTATCTATCTAAAATATATGAAAGATAAAAGAATGATAAAATGAACACCCTTGCATACTGTTGAACTTAACAAATATCCCATGTAGGTTGGGCATGGTGATTCATGCACCAGCACTTTGGGAGGCCAAGGCAGGAGAATCCTTTGAGGCCACGAGTGTGAGACTAACTTGGGCAACATAGTAAGACCCTATTTCTGCAAAAATTTAAAAAAATTATCTGGCTGTCATGGCACATGCCTGAAGCCTCAGCTATTCAGGAAGCTGAGGCTGGAGGAACCAAAATTTGGAATAGCAGTTACCTTTAGTTGAGAGGAAAGAGATTACAGGGAGAAGTACATGGGATATTTCTTTCTCCTTTTTTTCCAGAAATAAGATCTCTGTCATCCAGGGCTGGAGTACAGAGGCATGACTATAGTTCATTGCAACCTCAAACTCCCATGCTCAACTGATCCTCTCACCTCAGCCTCTTGGGTAGCTGGTACAATAGGCAGGAGCCACAGTGCCCTATTCATGTTGTTGTAGTTAAAGTTCATTAAATACATCACCATGACATAATGAATTGCCATCTTTTCAGCCTCTAATAATAGTTTCTTTGCTACTTACCACTCTGCCACAAAGCCATTGGCACAAATCTTAGGACTTTTGTTATGGTAGCATGTACGTTGAAGTAGTAATACGTAAATATCAATTGCTTACAAAAACAAAGAATTATTTCATGCTCATGTTACACAGTTCTATCTTGGTAGTGGGTTATTTGAAGCTTTATTTTTCTGTGTCCCCTCCCAGAATTCAGGATGAAGTGAGCAGCCCTTCTCTGGGACATCCCATGTTTGTGGCAGATGGAGGACGGTATTACCAGAACCATGTGATAACTCTTAACGTTTCTTCTCAGAAGTGACGTATATCACATCTGCTAACGTTCAGTCAGCCAGTCAGTCACATGGCTGAGGTTGACATCAGGATTGTAGGAAGTGCTATTCACAACACAGGTAGAAAGGATAGTGAATATTTTGAATAAATAGTGTGATCTACCACAATCCCTGAACATATATGTTCAGGGATTGTGGTAGATCACATACTTGTTTTGCATGATTTTTAACTTTATATAAAGAAAATCACAAAATATGTATTATTTTGTGACATATTTTTAGAGTTCAAGATTTCACTTGTGTGTTTCCTCCATGTTAATGTGCATAGTGTTGTTCACTCATCACTGCTTCATAGTATGCCATTGCATAAATATATCAAACTCTGTCTATTCATTATAGTGGTTTCCAGTTTTTTTGCTATTTTTTTACAGCATGCTGATCAAAACTCTTGTATATGTCTTATAATGCACACATGAAAATATTTTTTGGAATATACACAAAGAGTAAATTTTTTGATTCATAGTTTATACATCTTCAAATGTGTTAACTAATGCTAGTTTTGTTTTACATAGTAATTATAACAATTTTTATTTCAGCCAAAAATAATTAAGAGTTTTCATTGTTTTACCACCCTTGACAACACTTGGTATTGTGAGACTTTAACACAATTGCCAATCAAATGGGTATCTCATTGGTACTTATATTTGTATTTAATTGAGACTTTGTAGATTTGTCTCCCATTGAGACTTATATTTTGTATTTCTCTCTTCACATATTGCATTTTGCCATTCAGCAAATGATATATATGAAATATGTCACTCATATTTCCTCTTCTGTGAAATGGCTACAGAGGCACTTTTTTGATTGAATTTTTTATAATTTTTGTAATGATTTTTGGTAGCCATTTAAAAATATGTATACATTTTCAATACTATTATTTTATTGATTACATATGTTTCAAATATATTCTTTTAATGGATTGACTTTTCATTTTTGCAATGGTGTCTTTGATGAGTAGGAATTTTAAATTTTAATGTAGATGAGTCTATCAATATTTTCCTTCATTGGTTAGTGCTTTTTTATATCTGGTATAAATAATCCTTGCTCACGCCAAGTGGGTAGTATCATTTTCTCATGAGAATTTTAAGTTTTGCTTTTTATTATGAAGTCTTTAATCCACCTGGAAATTATTTATATATGGTATGAGGTATAAATTAAATTTAAAATTTTCAAATTGAAAATCAATTGTCTCCACACTTTTCATTATATTCTATCATATTTGTGTTTTTATACAAAAAGGTATATTCTAAAATTATAATTTCTACATGTATAAAAATGCAATCATTTTTGTATATTGATCTTATATCCAGTAACCTTGCCAAATTCTCCTACTAATTCAAAAAATTTATTTTAGATTTATTTTTGAAGAGCAATGTCACCTGTAAATAAGAACAGTTTTGTTTCTTGCTTTTCAATCTTCAAATCTTTTGGTTTATTTTGTTTAAACATATCTTTTATTCTGATTTAACTGTGAAGAGTTTAATAATTGAAATGTTGACAGTGAGTATCATTTTCTTGTTCCTGATTCTAAAGGAAATGCTTTTAACATTTCACCATTAAACATTATGTTTGCTGTAGTTTTTTTCTTTTTCTCCTTTATTCTGTAAATTTGGCAAGTTATATTAATAATTTGTTTCTAACATTATATTAACCTTACATTCCTAGATATGTCTAACTAGGTAATAATATATATATATATGTATATATATGTACATATATGTAGTTTGCTAATATTTCATTTAAGATTTTATCATATTTGAGTGAGGTTTGCCTATAATTTACCCTCCTTGTACTGTTTTCCCCCTCATGGTTGTGTTTAATATCAAATCTATACCAGCTTCATAAAACTGGTTGGGGAGTATTTCCTATTTTTGTATCCTATTGGTAGAAAATTGAAATTATCTGCTCCTTACACATTTATTGGAAGGTACTTAGCAAACAACATAGGTCCGTTTCTTTTCTTTTTAAAGATTCTTTATTGTTGATTTAATTTTTGTATGGTCATAGAACTATTTAGTTTTTCAGTCCTTTTGAATCAGTTTTGATAAAATGAATTTTTCTATTTCTTTCTTTTTACATAAGTTTTCAAATTTATTGAAATAAAATCTTTCATTATATTTTCATTATAGATGAAGCAGGAATTTTTAAATTCCTGCTTCATCTATAATTATGTCCTCTTTTCCATCTTAATATGTTATTTATCTGCACTTGCCCATTTCATTTTTTCTTGATCAATCTTCTTAGAGGTATATCTATTTTATTAATCTTTTCAAGTGATCAACTTTTGGCTTGTCTTCTGTTTTATTTTTTATGCTATATCATCTATAAATTCTTTAATATCAAAATTATCCATAAGCCACTGGGATCAACAAGGCTGTGATACAACAGTTTCCAGAGGTGGTAGCCAATATAGTGAACAAGGTAAACCTAGAAAAACAACTTGGTTGCATGAAAACAAAGAATATGATTTAGAAGCAGGTCACGCCTATCTTTGTTTTTCAATTGGCCAGGATCACTTACGTACTTTTCTTATTCATTCATCTTTTTAATTATGAGTTTAACACAGGAGTTGATTATAAACCTTATATAGTTCTCTAATTCAAGAATGAATAATAGGGCTCTTCGTCTAAATTTTCTTACATCAAAATTTCTAATAAAAGTGGCAAAGTAAGCATATGGCTTAGGGTTTGAAAACTGCATATGGCCCTATAGGCTTTAAAAAATTTTCCAGTCAAAAGTAAAATATAAAAGATTTTTCTACTATATTTATAACATAATAAAGCAGATTTGAAATTAAAAACAAATGTGAGGGGGAAAACAGTACAAAAAGGATAAATTTATAGGCTAGCCTCATTCAAAGGTGATGGGTAGATATATTAACAAACACTATTGTTTTGGTATGGAACCACAAAGGGATATATTTTAATAACCAGAAGTAGACAAGTTCTTACAAGTCAGCCTTGAATTACATTAATCATCAAAATAGAATTAAGGTAATATCAGATTGCTAGAGCCTTCAGGCATTCATAATGTTTGTGCCCTCAGATGAGTAACAAGCCCTCAAACGCCTTACTGGAAGAGGATATTATCTTGGGCAAAAAATTATTTCTACAAATAATTTTAAGCTATAATATCTAGCACGTAATTAAAAAAATAGCCCCATGAGGGGCAAGACAATATGAGTAAAACCCAACAGAAACCATCAGAAATAGAAATTACTCCATAAAAGCTTCAGGAATTGGCAAAATTAGATAAAGACTTTAAAATAAATCTGCTTACTCTGTTCTAGAAGATGCAAGACAAGACTCAGAATTGTTGCAGAGATTAAAAGTCAATGGAAACTCTAAAAATGAAAACGGTAAATTAAGAATTTAATGGATGGGTCTAATAGTTTATATGCAACTAAAGAAACAGTTAACTGGAATATTCTCAGTGATACTTGTCTAAATAAAATGATAGAAAATACAGAAAATGAGGTAAAAGATATAGAGGATACAGTGAGAAGGTCTAATATTTAAATGAAATCCTAAAAAGAAAGGCAGAAAATAATGGGGTTGAAGAAAACAGGGATGAGAGATATAATGAGGCTGAAGCAATTTTTGAAGTGATAATAGCTGAGAACTTTTTAAAAGTGAGAAAGACATCAAGCTTGTAGATTCAAGAAGCACACAAATCCCAGGAAGAATAACTGGAAAAGAAATCTACACCGAGCCACTAAATGATAAAACTGCTAAAACTTCAAAATGGAAAAAAAAATCTAAAAATCATTTACAGAAAGGGCAGCAATGGGACAACAGCTAAATGCTTAGCAGAACCAAAGGGACTCACCTAGCAGTAAAATTATATCTTCAAAGTGTTAAAATAGCTATCAACCTTATATTGACAGGTCTAACGCTGACTCGGACAGGGCAAAGAAAATATGTGTAACCTAAACATTTGTACCCTGGAATATGCTGAAATTTAAAAATTAATTTAAAAAACCTTCTGAAATTGATGGCAAAAAAGGCTTTTCAGATCAACAAATAAGATAATTCCCCAGTAGCAGACATACTAAAATAAATACTAAAGGATATTCTTCAAGCAAAAGGAAAAAAAATCTCACATGGAACCTTGGAATTGCAAAAAGAAATGAAGGGCAATGGGAACATATGGAATAAGGAGTCTGACTCTATGTTTCAAAGTTTGACTACTGAAAGATTTCAGCTTCACTCCCTCCCTCTTTTGTTCCACATCTGAGGATGCCAGTGAAAGATTTAAAGCACTCAAGCCTCTATTTATGTGGAGGAATCTTCATCCCAAACCTACTCTTCAACCACCATAAAAACTAGCCTCCTTTTCCTAATCTCTCAAGATATCTTTGGATCACCCTGGGAGGTCTGTCCTGCTCTCCTCAGATTAATAAAGCTTTTCATATTCTCTTCATATGTGTGTAGTATCATAATCAGCCCAGACCTCCAAACCAAATTTTAGGTGAGGGACCATCCAACTTTTGAAGAGTGGCCACAAAAGCTAAATAAGTGAGTAAATCAAAATAATTATTGACTATGCAAAAGAATCACAATGGTATTTTGTTGAATTTTAATACATAAAAAGTAAAATGCAAACTAATAAATATTCATTTTAAAATGGAGCATAAATGGAATTAAATAATTCTAATTAAAATGGGAATATATGAAATTAAATTATTCTAATGTCTTTGATTTACTTGCATTATCTGGGTGGAGTCTGAAAGAACCAATTAGTATTAGATTTTGATAAGTTAAGAATATATGCTATAATTTCTAAGATAAGTACTGAAAGAAGAGTAAGAGTGTATAACTGAAGAAAACAGAAGGGAAATGGAATAATAAAAAAAATTATCAATCTAAATGAAGACTGGAAAGGAGAAGAAAAAAGCAAAGCAGTCAGGACAAATAGAAAAGAGGATGCTAGATTTAAATTCAAATAAATCAGTAATTACATTAAATATAAATGGATTAAATGTTCCAATTTTTAAATTGATAAAGACAAACATTACCAGACTGAATTAAAAACTATACTGTTTATGAGACATATCTAAAATAGACAGATATAAGCAGATTGAAAGTAAAAAGATGAAAAAGATTTGCCAGATAAAATTCTATGTAATCATAATATCAGATAAAGTAAAATTTAAGGCAAAGAGTAAGAAGGACATTTTATAACAATTCCATATTTGTATGTACATAATAAAATAGCCTTAAAATAAAGTGACAACTGACATTAAAAGGATAGACAACTCCACTATCATAATGTAAAATTATAAATACATGTTTCTTTATAATAATAAAGCAAGCAGACAGAAAATCAGTTAGGATATAGTAAAATGACACAAATAGAAAATGACCTAATTAATATGCATGAAACAATACATTAAAAACCTAAAAAAGACATATTCTTTTCAAGTACATTTGGAACATTACAAAAATTTATTATACTATGGGCCACAAAGTAAGGCTCTACAAGTTTTAAAGAACTGAAATTATAGAGCATATCCGTGGTTAAAATACAATTAATTTAAAAATTGAAAACAAATGTTTTGCTAGAATATCCTTGCTTATTTAGAAATTAAGAAATTCACATTTATGTAAACCATGGCTCAATGAAGGGAACATATTGAAAATTATAAAATATTTTCAATTAAATGATAGTGAAATTACTAAATATCAAAATATCTGGGATACAGCAAAAGTCACAGGGAAAAATTTAGAGTTTTAAAAGTATATATTGAAATATTAAAATCTGATAATAAATGAGCTATGCATCTATCTAGAGAGAGCTATGCATCTCTCTAAAAAGTTAGAAAACAACAAAATAAAATCCAAAGACAGTGGAAGGAAAGAAGAAATAAAGTTAACAGCAGAAAATAATCATATAGAAAGTAAACAATAAACAACAAAATATCAACAATAAAATGGGGACATCACCACAGATCTTGTAGACATTAAAAAGATTACAAGAGGATATTATGAACAACTTTTTGCTGAATGAACTTGAAAATGTTGAAATAATGAAAATTTCTCACAATATTACTTTGCAAGACTAGCAAAAGATGAAATATGAAACTTGAATAGTTCTATAATCTTTGATATTATTCTTTATATTTCATAGTGAATTCAGCCAAGCATTTAAGGAAGAAATAAATCCAAACTCCAAACTGGATTTTCTAATCCAGAGATTAGAAAAAAGGGAACATACTCTGTCTTCTTTTTTGAGACAAGAATAACATTGATATTAAACCTAACAAGGATATTAAGAAAAAAAAAAAATTATACTCATGACCATAGATGTAAGAATTTTAAAGAAACTGCTAGCAAACTGAAACCAGTAATATGTACTTACTAGCTTGTCTAGGAATTTGAAATTAGTATAATATTAAAATAGTGATTTGTGCAATTCATTACATTAGCATAAAAAAGAAAAAAGTCACACGGTCTAAATAGATGACATTTGGTAAAATTCAGCAACCATTCATTATTAAAAATCCTTAGCAAACTAAAACCAGGAGGGAACTTCCTTAACTCAATAAAGGGCATGTATAAAAACAAACAAAAACAAATCAAACAACAACAAAAACTATACAGCAAAACATTCATTTAATAGTAAATGTTGAAAGCTTTTATTTTAAATTGGGAGAAGGACAAAAATGACACAGTCACTAGTTTTATTCAACATTGTCCAGGTAAGGACAATTCAACATTGTGGCAAGGCAAGAAAAAATATAAGACAATGGATTTAAAAAGAAGAAATAAAACCACTACTCACACACAAAAAATATGACTATATACATAAAAAATCCAAAAAAAGTATGTATAAATTTTAAAATTTATATATGAATTACAGAAGGTTGTTGGGTACAGGTAAAAATAATCTTTTTAAAAATGCATTTTTATATATATCAGCAACAATATTTTAAAAACAAAATTTAGAAACTTTACATGTGCATAATGTTAAATATTTTATATGTAAATATGTCATCAAAAATATAAAATTTCTCAGAATAAATTTAACTAAAGAATATGAGCAGGATCTCCATGAAAAAAGATCAGAACAGAAAGAAAAAATGAACTAATAAAGTATTATTGAAAAAATTAAAGATCTAAATAGAAGAATGTATAACAGGCCGATGACTCACTTATAAATATATCGATTTTTCTCAAAGATCTGTAAATTCAATGCATTCCAAATCAAAATGGTTATAGCAGTGTTGTGTGTGTGTGTAAAACTGGACAAGCTTATCAGTGGTATGTTGGATCCAGTTTACACTAGCTCAGACCAACTCATGAGAGCCAATTGTTCAATATTCAGGAATTTTGGAACTGTTTATTAAACCTCTGATAGCTTGAAACTACCCATGTGGGAGTATTTACCCCATGACAATTGGCAAACACTACAACTCGAAGATTTTTTTTCCCCCAGAGAGCTAGTTTGCCAGAACACCACTGAGTTTATTCTAAAATCGATAAAAGGGAAAAAGCCCAGAATAATTAAGATATACTGAAGAATAAACATAAAGTGGAAAGACATGCTTTAATGGATATCATGACTTACAAAGCAACAAGAATTAAGACAGTGTGGTATTGGCAATGGCTGAACAAATAGAAGAATGGAACAGAGATTTCAGGTATAGCTCACACATTAGCGAATGATTTATAAGCAGATTACACTGCAGAGCTGTGGAGAAAGAATAGTGTTTTCTATAATGGTGCTAAAAAATATTGAAAACTTGAGCCCTATCTAACAGCTTATTCTAAAATTAAGTTCCAGGAGTATTGTAGATTTAAATATGTCAGGTTAAACAAGAAAGTTAGTGGAAAATAATATAGAAATGTATTTTCATGACCTTAGATAGGAAATATTTCTTAGAAGACAGAAAGCACTTATATTAAACAGTCGAAAAATTTGATTATATTAAAATTAAGAACCTCTGTTCCTTAAAGACATGAGTATTTTACCAAAAAAATGAGTGATATCCAGAATATATAAATAAATCAATGTGAAGAAGAAAAATGACCAAATAGAAAAAATGGGCAAGAGATTTGAACAGGCAATTTACACAAGAAGATATAAAATAACCATATGAAAAGGTACTAATTTTCATTATGCATCAGGAACAGGCAAATTAAAGCTATAATGAGATATCATTACACATACACACCAGAATAGCTAGCATTTAAAAAGACTGACAAGTGTTGATGAGGATGTGGAACCTTCATATTCTGTTGGTGGTAATAGAAATTGTAGCCACTTTGAAAACAGTTTCCATCATCTAGTCAAGTGAATACATACATATCCTACAACACAAACATTTTACTTTTTTACTATATATTCAACAGAAATATGTGCATATATACCCCAAGAGCTATATACAACAGTTGTCCCAAGCAGTAGTATTGTTAATAACTGAAATCTGGCAACAATACAAATACTTATCAACAATAGAATGAATAATAAATCATGGTATATTCAGTACTAGAATACTATACAGTAATGAAAATGAAAGAATTATAGTTACATGAAATAGCATGGATAATGAATCTCATAAACAAAAAATAAAATAGCCAAAGAAATACATACTTTATAGTTCCATCTATAAAGCATTGAAATAGCCATCAAAACTAACTTGATGGTATTCAGGAACACATCTTAATATAGAAAAACTAAGGAAGAACAGGAACGCTAGTACTATGACAGTCCAGATAGTCGTTCTTTGAGGGGCAGCAGGAAGCAGTGATTGAAAGGAAAACACAGAGTTTTCACGGTGATGACAATGTTCTACTTCTTGAATCAGGTGGTAGTTACATGAGTGTTTGCTTTCTGATAAATCGTTAAACTCTGTCTTGCTTTATGTATGTTTCTGTCTAAAGATTTTATTTACCAATTTTTAGAGGGTTAAAAAATATTTATCTCTATAGCACCTAAAAATCATCTCACACATCCCATAAATCTCACCCTTTGAATGTCAGTCAGTATTTCTTCTGCTGGATCATTCCTTCTTATTTATTTATTTTCCATAACTGGAATTATTTATCAATAGAAAGTACTTAATAAATATTGGAAGGAAGATAACTTTTTAAAATTAAGAACTATCCATTATATACCACTCAAAATGATCTCATATACCACCAGTGGGAATTTGGGAAGCTCTACACCAGGGTTAGATTATCTCTGTCCTCCCCACTCTATTCTTACTAAGATCAAACTCTACAGGTGCTAGACACAAAAGAGACTGTCTCTGCTGGTCCAGGGCTCTCTCTTTCTTCACTGAGGGCCCACAAGGAAGATCTAGCCCCACTAACTTTAAAGCCTGGCTTTAACTCTGGTCCAAAGACTTCAGCCAGTTCTGCAACCTATTCCTGCTCACAGAGAGGGAAGATCCCAAAGATAAACTCACCAGGTAAAAGGGAATGATTTAAGGCCATTGTGTTAATTGGTATTATGTACTTCCAGATTGTTTTACATAACAAAAGAGCTACGTTTCTAGTTTTTGTGTGATTCCAGATAGCACTGCATAAGAATCCTTCGGAAATTCCAAGTTACTTTGAGAATACTTTGAAAAATTGACTACTTGAGGTCAACCTACTGTAATAGCACCAATGTTGATTCCCACCCTCTGTCCCTTTGCCCTTTGTTTGCTCTGTTTCTTTGCATGGCCATCAGAACCAATTTGCTCAAATTTCAAGATTGAGCTTTGACTAAGTTGCTTTAAATGGGTTCTTAAAATGGATTAACACTTCACAGTGGGTTTATTCTGTATCCTACTGTTCATCTTCTACCTCAATAGGATCTTCTCCTAATCACTGAAGATGTAGTTTTGGGGAGAAAGTACATAGCTATTGTTAAATTGGTTCTCTCTTTCTTTATTCCACTCTCCTCCCTCTGTCTTTAAACACACACACACACACACACACACACACACACACACACACACACATACACACACACACACACACACACAACTACTCTTTACAACTAAAAAACTAATATTCATTTACTTTAGAATATAAATCAGGTACCTCGAAAATATTCTACAAATAACTCAAAAGGAAAAGTATGCAACCTAATTGTATCAGTTGTCTAGACAAAATTCCTATGTGTTTTTTTGTTGTTGTTGCCAACCAATAATTTATTAGTTGACTAACATGTATCCAGTAATGTTAGGTCTTTTTGAGGATAAAAAGGCATAACATATACCCCATAGCTTCAATGCATTTACAGTCTTTACATGGCTTTAATGTGTTTACATAGGGAGTAAGATGCAAGATGTTCTGTAATTATACAATATACGTCAAAATGCAGACTACATGTGCTATACTGTCATGGTATAATGATTCAGAATGAGGGACTATTATTTTCCCTATCCTAAAGGCAAGAGTTAGGGAAGTTAACTATTAATAATTTGCCAAGTACTAGATAGTGTTCAGCAAAGTCAGGACTAGAACCAGATCTTCTGACTGCAAACCTTCAGCGTGCTTTCTCATAAGACATTGCCCAGTGTTGAACATATAGTAGGTACATAGTAATTGAAGATTTAAAAACACATGCAACATTCACTTTGAAATAAATACAAATAAGAGCTAAACAGGGGCTGATTTGTGTAGATTGACCACAGATAGAGAGAATTACTGTTTTACTTTGGGTTCCCCCACAAGCAGATTCTGAGCTAAGGACTTGAGTGAAGAAGGTGAGCCCAGGGAACAAGAGTGAATGAGCAGGGAGAGTGACAGGTGGGAAAAAAGAAGGGTCAATATAAAGATGCAGCATCAAGTTTACTGCTGTGGAAAATAGGGGCTTGATTTGCCAAACCACCTGAAAGGTGTTTAGGATGTCTCCGATGCACTCATAGGCTCCCTTCATTCTGAGGGCTCCTCCCTGGGGCAGTAAAGGCTTCAACCTGGAGTGTGGCCTGGTTAGGAGGCTCCTGATGGAGAATAGCCTGATGCAAAAAGCCGAAGGCAAGCTCTTGAACAAACCTTCTGTTCCTATTGTAGTCAAAATCAGGGGTGGGCCAATGAGGCAGAATATGATGTGCCAGAGCTGTGTGCTACGGTTACCCATATTGAATTACTAAGGATTTTTAAAATGCCTTGAAAGAGCATGCAAAAATAGTGGTTTTACCTTTTAATATCCAATCAAATAGCATTGACATGTTTTGCTCTGTTTGTCAAAAATTTGACTGATTTTGATAACATTTACCAAAAAGCACCTTACCTTAAATTTATTTTGGGATTTAATTTGAAACAAAATGGAAGCCAATCTATAGGCGGGAATCTTTTTCTAATTTGAATAAACTTGAATAAGTTTTAGATGAAATTTGATAAAAGTATGCATTTATTCATTTAATGTTGATAGAATGCTTGGTTCTAAGACAGCGGGTATTTACAATGTTGACTCTGACATGAACCCTCCCCTCAATTAGTTTAGAGTCATTTAAATTCATCACTCATGAGACATTGCTGGGCATTACTGATTCCAAAGGAACTGGCAAAGGCAGAGCACTAGGGTGGGCCAGATGCTTAGAGAATGGGGCTGGCTGCAGAGATTTGGTAGTCCAGGCTACCAGAGAGAAGAGGATCTCTGGAGAGTACAGTAACAAGTAATATATGACACAGAAGTCATATAAGTACAATATAAAACAACAGGGATGACATAAGGAGTTGGGAGACACATTATGCAGAACATGCTAAAAAAGGAAGGCAGGCAGCTGTTTGGTATCAGCAGGTGGCAGGACTGGAGGCTGGGCAGATTACCAAGAATATGACTCAGGCACAGGGAGCAAGAATATTTTTAAACCCATAAGAACATTTCAAGTTATTGGAAGCTGTACCGCAGTACAAATATCAGTGGCTTATTACAACGAACTGTTCCTTTTCCAAGCTGTATGTCCATGACGGGTTGTCCGGGATCTCTGTTCCATGGGGTCCTGCCCCCAGGATCAGGCTGCTAGAGCAGCTGCCATGTGGGGATTTACCGGATACCATGGGGGCGCAGAGAAGTGGGATGAATTACACTCTGGTCTTAAACCTTCAGTCTGGAAGTGACTTATACTACTTCTGCCCACTTTCTACTAGCCAAAGTGTGTCCTACAGCCAAACCTAACCTCAAAGGGACTGGAGAAATAGTATCCTTTTATGAGGTGTTTGTGAAAATACTGAGGCCTATCATACAAGTCTTACCCTTAAAATGAATGAATGAATATATGTATGTATATATATTTCAATTAAGAAAACATAATGTTGAGTGAGATAGGTTCTCAATATGTTCCAAACTAAAATGTGTTTTAAAATATTATTACAATGATACCATTCCTCAGAAGTGTCTTTTATCACAGGTCCCTTATCTCTCTCTTAAAGACTGCATACTTCACAAGTTTGTTCTACAGGGTGTCCCAAAAGCCTCCACACAAAGAAAATATTTTATAATGAATATTTTCTAAATAAAGGTACATTTAGCTGCAATTTCCCATTTTCCCTATGTATGGTGATTTGGGGGACACCCTGTATACTCAGAAAGTACCAGGCCTAACATAAAACATTCCAGGTTGTCAACTAAAAGTCAACATATCTGTAGCTCCCTCCTTGCATAGAAAGGAACAAGGGAGGCCAGACACAGTGGCTCATGAAAGTAATCCTAGCACTTTGGGAGGCTGAGGTGGGAGGATCGCTTGAGGTCAGGAGTTCAAGACGAGCCTGACCATGAGTGAGACAAACCCTCCACCACCAGCCCCCTGCCAATCTCTCTAAAAAAATAGAAAAATTAGGCAAGTGTGGAGGCACTCACCTATAGTCCCAGCTGCTTGGAAGGCTGAGGCAGGTGAATCAATTGAACCAAGGACTGTGAAAGTGAGGTTGCAGTGATCTGTCATGGGCCACTGCACCCTATCTTAGCCAACAGAGTGAGACCCAGTTTCCAAACAAACAAAAGAAGAAGGGAGAGTGCTTAGAGTACTTGGCTGGTGGGAATAGTAGGAGGGGTTAGGCCTAGGTAGGTTTGGGGGTTGAACATAAACCAAGTGAGAGGGACATCCCTAAAGGGTTTCCCTCTTCTGATTATTTCATTGTTCTGCACTTTCAACATGTAACCCTTAATTACCGGGGCAGAGAAGTCAACGAAATAATGCTTTAGACTCATAAATACTTAGGCCTGGCTATGACCACAAAAGGCAAAATGTTGAACTCAGAATTTTCTATCTCCTACTTATTCTCATCCTATTCTACACCATTTTATTTTAAACATTTAAAAAAATCTTATCTCTACAAATAAAAGAAAGCAGAATTAGGGCTATGAAAGGTCAAATCCCTTGCCTCTTAGATGTTTGTTTCTAGACCTGTGTCTTCTTATCTTACTGCTCTTACTGACTTTCAGCAGCATGACAGATTTTTCCCCTGAAAGATCTAAATGTTAAGTATGTTTTTAAAAATTCCCCTGGTGCAGACTCAGGAGAGCCTTTCCTTTCTGTTAGAACACATTGATCCTTCCCAGTCCTTACAGAAATGGGACAGGAAATGGGTTTATTTATACCTCTCAGTGCCTGTGTCTGCCTGTGATCCTGGTGCCCACCATGCTCTTGGACTGACAAATTCCCAAGCCCCATGAACTCTCCTCCATTTACATTCTCCTTAATGTTCCCCATCCCCAGGTTATAGTATGATTAAAAACATCATTGCTCAGTAAAACTTTCTGTTCATTTAGCTCCTCTGGCAATGCACAATACAGATTCTCTTTTCACTTGTCTGTCTTCATCAGTGGCTTCTCTTCTTACGCTGATTGACCAAAAGGGTAAACATTCCTTAAGGACATTCTCTTCTTTCCCTAAATTTTCTCTCTGGACCACATATTCTCTCCCAAGGCTTCACATAGGATCTCTATATAAAAAGCATTGAAATTGATCTCATTAATCTTGACCTCGTTCCAGAGCATGAGGCACTTGCACCCACCTTTGAGTATGTAATAAATACACTCAAAAAATGCAGTGGCTTCTCAGGACAAAACTGTCTATTGAATAAATTCCAAACTTCATTCCTCACCCTAAAGTTTAAGACCTCCACGATCCTCCTCCCATCTACTTCCCAGTGAGCTCCTGTTCTATTCCGCACCAAGGACCCTATACCCCAGTGGAGCAGAACTCCTCCCTGTTCTCCCTTCAGTTTCCTTTCTCACTCTCTCTACCCCCTCCACAGGGATGTTCCTGACACTCCCTCCACAGAGCATGCTTACCTATGCTTTAAAAGGAATGTTTTACAGCCTGATTCATAAACTCCCAAACTAAATGAAATGCAAACCATATGTGAGTAGATTTCGAGAGGAAGTAACCTACAGCAGACAGAAGTGTGCTCCATCGTGCACTGTTTACGTATGTCCAGAATGTTGGCAGAATCTCAAGCCTGTTCATAGCAGAACTCACCTCTTGGTTCTTGTATCTCTGCTCTCTGCTTGCTTCTCCACAGAAGTAATTTTCCCTTCGCTATTTTCAAATTCCCTCATACACTCAGCTCCTGCCTAACCTTTATACCATTTCCTAGAAAATAATCAAGCTTTCTCTCTTTCTGCCTTTCTGAAGGGCAATTAGGAGGGTGTTGCTTCTGCTCCTCTTTTCTTTTGCAAGAGTTTCTCCTTTCCCTTTTCTCTCTGCCTCTCCCCTCTCCAACCTTGTTCAGCATTTGATTGTACATAGAACACACTGTCACACATCAGTAGCCACCTGCAGCGACTGTTTTCAACTTTATTTCCCTACCTTCTTTTTCCTTGGCCTATTTATAAATAAATATATTGACATAACAGATTAGATATCAAAGGAACTCTCTTATATAATATACATATGCACACACACATACACACAATGTTTAGAACTTTTAAGTTACTAGCTAATTCTAGACTCACATTTTCTTTTGCTCTGCTCTCCCCAGATAAGCTAATTCATGACCTGTGAAACCACTCTGAGTAGGGCCACCAAGGGAAGTCATCTTGATCTTGTCTCTGTTCCCCAGGAGAAAATCAGAGTGTATGCAAGAGGGCCCAAAGGTCCAGGTTGTGGAAAAGGATTCACTGCAGCAATGTCGCCAAAGGAGGGAATAGGGCAATAATGCCACCTCGATTTTTTATTCTTTTGTTGATTTCCTTTTGGACCTGTCAAATGAGGTGCTGAGATGAGCCCTCTCCTTCCTAGAGCCCAACAATAGAAGTGAAGATGCCACAAACACTCCCAGGATAAAGGAGATAAGATCTGATGGGGGCAATGTAAGGAGGAAAGGGCCACAGTACTTACGGAATCCATTCCTGGGTACAGGCCCAACTCAGACAATGAACTGCAGCTTTAGCACTACAATAGCAGCCTTCTTTTTCTAACCTCTGCACAAAGAAAAGCTACAGGCTCAGATTTCTGCAAAATGAGTAAACAAGGATGATTGCGCTCAGGTTGACTTGTTTTACACCTGTGTTTATGAGTTAGAATAGGCGTGCAACAAACCATGGATCATGGGCTCTGATGATAATAAAATGTGTTGTTATGCACATCTCTTCAAAGTGGGAGAGGGGTTTGATAATACGTTAGGGTTTAGTAGAAAACAGAAATAGGGGAGTCAGAAAGTCCTAGATTTCAAGCCTGCTTCTGCCATCTATGAACTTAATAACGTCAAAGTTAATTTAACATTTTTGAGCTTTGGTTTTCTCATTTAGAAAAAAAAGAGGTGAGAATACAGGTTTCATATGGCAGTCATGAGATGAAATGAGGCAGCACCAGTGAAAGTGCCCGGTGCAGGGCCAGGATCACGGTGTGGCTCCCAGCTGTCCCCCTCACCAAATACTCTTGCCCTCCCCATCCTCCACAGCGTACTATTTCTGCCCTGTGGGCGGGGGGGGGGGGGGGGGGCAGGGGTCCGCCACCCGCCTCACAGGGATGTGCTAAGGATTAAAGAGATGACATAAATATCTAGCACAGGGCTTGGCACTGAGGACTCAGTAGATATTTGTTCTCATTCTCCCTCAAATTGTGAACTCATTTCAGCCAAGATCTTTTGGGTGGAAGTATGATAAACATCCTTAGAAATTGTCTACATACAGTTTCTCCTGCAATATGTCACCCTGGAAGCTCCTCTCATTCACCCTCCTGATCTAACACTTATCAGATGCTGTTGATTTTTCTTGCAAAACGTACCTTAAGTTCCTTAAATTTACTCACTTCTTACCATCTCTATTGCTCCCTACAATCATTCCATTAGGGATCTAGAGTGGTGTTTTCAAGGTGAAAACATGGGAATAAAGACAATAAAATGAAGCTAGATGCAAAATCTTCCTATCATAATACTTGACACAGTGAGTTAAAACCCACAACAGTAACAAAATAAAACCAAACAAATCACCAATAGCAAACAAATTAACTAAGGGTTGCAACCATATACCATATATTTCAAAATAATGCATATGAAAAAGCAAAAGACCATTATGACAAATCTTTTACCTTATAGAAGCTGGCCAGAGAGGGTGTGCAAATCCCAAGAATTCTCATTAGTACCTCCCACTGCCCAGCTAGTAGAAATGTGGACTAAGATGAGTGGCTCAGCAAAAAGTCAAAGTGAAACCCTCAGCATGAAAACATGGAGATCAGTAGACAGAGATGAAGACCAAGGTTATTGTTTTCCTTGTCTCCACACTGACCAAGGGTCAGAGTCTGAAGCCAAGGTCCCTGTCGTGATGGTGGAGTGGACCCTGGACAGGACGCTTAATGAGATCCTAGGAGAGAGAGCAGAGTCCTGTCATCCACTAGGCTTCACAACAGTTTTCTTCTACAACCCTATCACCTCACCATCTTCAAGCTACAGAAAAATAGATCAGAGAGCAATACCCCAACTCTCAAATTATAGCTGGGGAAGGGAAAAAATAGTTCTGTAATACAATGGGAAGGAAATAAAGAAGAATTTAGCCACACAAATTCAAAGTTAGTGAAAGACCTGGACAGAAGTGCTCACCTTAAGCAGAGGCAAGAGAAGAAATTACGAGGCAACTATACAAACAAGATACAAGAAACAAACACACATAACAGTCTAATGAAAAAGAAGAGAAAAGAGAATGACAGAGCACAGTATGCCGAAAACAGGTGAAAAATCCATTCTAAAAGAAAATATATAACCCAAGAAAAAATAGAAAATTCTCACAAGAGCTTTAAATTATAGAAGAATTTAATAAATGCATGAATACAGTGAAATAAAAGGTCAAATATAAGATAAAAGGTGGAGAAAAAAAGGACTACAGGAATCCAAACAGCACTATTACAGAAACTAACAAAAACTAGTAATGATCCCTGGCTGACTGCCCAGACTCATCTCTGACCCCCTGTCCTGTCTGCCTCCAGCCCTTGAACATGGCCAGCATCTCCACACTGGCTATTCCTTCTCTCTAAAAGTTTCTTTTCTTCTCACTTTGTCTGGCTACGTTCTACTCTTTTTTAATTTCTTAGCTTTAGCTTAGTTGCTTCAAAGAGGCCCATCTGACTCCCTTGTCTAGACAAAGTCTTCTGACAATACTCTTAAATAGAATCCAATATTTTTCCTATCACTGTTTGGAATTATGTATTTCCATGATTATATGCTTACTATATGAAGGCAGGGACCTTGTCTGTCTTTTTCACTATCTTCCCACCAGCTCTGTGCCCAGCACATTGTAAATACTCAATAAATACTGATTGATTGAACAGATGAACAAGCAATTATACTTGGGACGAACAGGAGGCTACAATATGACAGCCAAATTTGAGTTTCTATGATTGTTCTGGGCCCTTCTGAGCAGAGACCCATAACCCAGAGGGACACATTGGCAGGGGAGAGAAGTGAGCCTGAGTGTTGAGAAGAGTGTAGCTCGCAGTCTACTTCCAGAAACCCAGTTGAAAGTTTTTTTTTTTCTTAGTCTCAGTAAACTTATTAAGGCTAGATTTTCAAACTGTGATTATGGTTCCTATAAGCAGAGTTGACTGCTAGATAAAAGAGATCTACTGGAAGAAGTAGTCTCACATATGTATTTGGTGCAATGTACACACGTAAAAAAAGAGGAGGATTGGCACATCTGACTGGGAACATGAATACAGGTAAAATCTAATGTTCATTCATATTTAGTTTACAAACTGAAGCAAATGGACTCTGTTTCCTCCATTAACATCTTTAAACCAATACAATATCACCACATAATCACACGGTAAGCAAAATGAAACTATATATGATTTCTTGTACTTCTAAAGAAAATAGAGTTAAATTGAGTAAATTAAATTTACTTTTTAAAGGAACCCTTCATTTAAAAACAGATTCACTGACAAGCACACTTTTAACCTCGATTCAAGCATTACAAAAGCGATCCATGTAAACCAAAAACATTTGTGCTCCCGTAATACTTTGAAATTAAAATAAATAAATATACTTTTTCAATAATTATTTATAAAGATGGGATCCTTATTACTGATTTTCCTTTTGCTCCAAGCTCTGGTATGGCTTGGCACAGCATTGCTATTGATCCTATTTTTATTTATAATTTTGATAATTTTGTTCATTGTGGATCTGTCTGCATCAATTTTGATTTCCAAAAATATTGGATTAAAATAATTATATATGTTGATTACAAAAAGAAAAAGATTCATTGAAATAGAAAGCTCCCTAAACAATTTAAATGAATCTGTTTTTAAGATCTGATGTAGGCATTCCTTTACAGCAGTGCACTTACTGAGGGAATGTAGATACCACGTAGGGCAGTGCGGGGAATGGCACAGGCTCTAATGAGAAGTCAGAGCATAGTTTGACTATTTAAAAATGACACCCATGTAGCCGCAGTAGAAATACGTTTGGCACTGGGAAATTGGGGCTCCTGGGAAATGACAAAGTTCAAGAAAGTCTGGGAAAGAGAAACGCAGGCAGGTTTCAAATGTGGTGCGAATGCGAGGTGGGTAATCACCCCACATCTTTTTCTCATCTTGTGCCGAAAGTGCTTTTAACTTTTCAGTGCTTTGTCTCTTCCATGAGATTCTGCTCTCAATCGCTGTTTGGCAGTGGCAGCAATTATAAAACATACACATCTCATTTTATTTTCTTTTGGGGTGAGATACTCCATGTAAATAATAAGAGATCTAAAATTTTAGAATGAGGACAATGAAACTACTACTACTAAAATCTGAGTGCTTACTGTGTTCCAAAGTAATTATTTTCTTACTTTTCCGTTAGAACCACCAGATATGGTAAACTCTACCATTTTTACAGTAGAAAAAACTGGGCACAGAACAGTTAAATAACTTGTCCAAAGTACTGATAGAGTCAGGATAAAGATAACTACCACCTTTATCGAATTTGTATCCTCAGCCTGGATTTCTCACTTGAGCTCTAGGCTGTCTTTTAACTACTTATTGGTCATCTCTACCTAGATTTCAAAAGTGCTTCAAACTCAATGACCAAACCCAATAGTGTTGTTTTCCCTTCTCCTGTACCTGCTTCCCAAGCCAGAGTTCAGGAGGTATCCTCCACTCTCTCCCTTGTTCCTCATATCCTTTATAATTAGCCTAGATGCTGTCAATTATGTATCTCAGTTTTCTCTCTAACCCATCCCCTCTTTACTGCCTTAATTCAGGCTCTCTTTATTTCTTGCCAGAATTAGTAAATAACTTCAAGCAGTCTTCTTTGCTGCTATCTCTTTCACTTCCACCACGCTATAATTCTAAAGAGCATGTCCTTCAAAGCTCAAAAGCCCATTCACCTAACCCTAGGCCCATGGAGATTTTCATTCCCAAAACTTGGCAAAGTTTTTCATATCTCTCACACTAGACCAGAAGTTTTCTACTTTGACTGCACATTAGAATCAACTGGGGAGATTTTTTAAAAATCCCAATACTCAGGCCACAGTCTAGGTTTATCAAAGCAAAATCTCTGGGGGTTAGACCGAAGAGGCATGAACACTTTGAGACACTTATCTCATCCCCACCCTGTGATTACACTGAGCAACCAGAGCTGGTAATCACTGCGTTACATTAAGAACAGACATCATGTCTTGATTAGCACTCAGAAGCTAGTAACTGCCCCTCGCCCTGACTCAAATTTAGAAAATTAGAAGTTGTCAACTCCTAGCTCCTCGTCACTCCAAGTGTGGACTTGGAATCTCAGCATCAACATTATCTGGGAAGTTGTTAAAAATGCAGACTCTCAGGCCATACCCCGAGATCCCTAGGTGAGTTACATGCATATTAAAATTTAAGATGCATTACTCTAATCAAGATTTTAGGACCCCTGTAAGAATTAAAAACAAGCCAAATGCTTCTTTATTTAACTTTAAAATGAAAAGTTCAGTTATTAAAACTGAGTAAACCAAGTCTATTTTTCTCACTTTAATGTCTTCTTTGCATCAAGAGTGAACATTGCTGACCCTATTGCCGATTATATAAATGTCGGTACATTTAGGAGAGGAGATGATGTGGGACAGTGGTTGATATTACAGTCTTGCCCACCATACAAATTTAAATTTAAGTCTTAGTCCCATCACTGATTAGCTGTGTGAATAGGGAAGGTCCTCATCTACACTATAAGGTTGATAATAATAGCTACAGGTTTTTGTGGAGATTAAATGAGATTATGATTAGCATTCAGAGAGGGCAGAAGCAGTACCTGTGAAATAGTGTGAAGGGAAGGGCTCTGACCATTCACAGACTCTAAAACATTGGCTTTAGACCAAATTCAACCACTGTATTGGTCCAATGCTGATGTACGAAGATTCTCCATTCAGGGAGAATATAATTGGGACTTCAGCTTTCCCAGGAGAACGGCATCCTTGGTCTCCCCTGATTCACCAGCTGAGATGGCCTATGCTCACAGCTCTGTTCTCACAGAGTGTTCAAGGAAGGACCTGACAACCAATTTCTGAAAATGTATCCAAACTCTGTTAAAGGCTTGAGTCATTTGCTTATAAGAGGAGAAAGTTGGATATGTGTTATTTTCATTTATTCTTCAAAGTATTCTAAGCTCTATACTTGATTCAAATTTTATCTCCAGAAAACTTTATCAAGCCTGATTATCTCACTTGCCTGCTTCTGTCCCCTCCATTACCCAATACGTATATTCAATAATAGTCTTTCATACTGGCTTCACATGACTGGCAACTATTAAGTTGATTCATGCTAAATATTTTAAGAGGCTAAAAGAAAAATTGTCTCTCTGTAAAATGTACATATTTCCTTTTGTCAGATAATGACAAATTACATAACTCATTATATTCATACCTAACTTTTTGTCTTGTTTGCTAGAAAATTCTTCAGTAAATAATCTGATTCACTGTAGCATTATTAGCTCAGGTGGTTTGTATGTTTTCTATAAAATTATACTGACAGATAAAAATAAATTTTAATAAAAAGAGACACTATATTATTGGATCACAAGACTCAATACTGTAAGAAACATTCATTATCTCCAAATTATTCTGATAATTAAAATCTATTTAAGTTTCTGGGGGATTTTTTTCTAAAGTACATAAAAGAATGATTAAAGGATGTCCAAAAAATGTTATTTTTCAAGTGATGTGGAAGAGTTTCCTTTATTAAATAATATATTACATAATGATAATAATTGAAAGAATGTGGTACTAGTGCTAGAATAAAGTGATCAATGGAATTCAAGAAAAAGTTAGTATAGCAATAAGGTACAATTTCTAATCAATCAATAAGAGGATCACTCAGTAAATGGTATTGGAATAACCAAATATATGTGAAGAAAAAAACAAAGTTAGATCCCTACCTTATACCTTACATAAAAGTAAATTCCAGATGAATTAAAGACTTAAATATTAAATGTAAAAATATGTCAGTACTATAAAATGTAGATGGATTTTATATAGTCTTGAAGTATAGAAAGATATTCTAACTATAATACCAGTAGAGAAAAATTAAACAAAAATATTGACATGTTTTATTATATTAACATTAAAAACTTCTGTCCTTCTGGAAAAGGACTTCTTGCCATGATAAGAAGAAAAAAAAAAAGGAAAAAACAAACTTTCTGAGTGAGAAAAGGTACATTAAAAGTCACATATTAAACTAAGAAAAAAAATGTTTGCCACATAGACAAAGGGTTACTAGCCATATATTAACTGTTTTAGAAAAAAGATAAACTACCTGGTAGATAAGATAAACTACCTTGTCTAATAAATAATGATAGGAACATAGAGAACGTAAAATGAACAATAAACAGATTTTGAAAACTTTCATCTCATTAATAATCAAAGAAATATAGATAAAACAAGATATTTTTTAAAAAAACTTTGTAAATTATGGTTGAGAATTTGGGGAAGAAATAGAAATATAAAAAATATAGAAGAAAATGAAAAGTTATTAATGAACTATTGTTAATACTACAAATGCCTACTCATGAATATAAGTTTAACAATCCTAAATAAAAATACCATATTCACTCTTCTTTATACATTTTGAATACTTATACTTTTCTTGGAAATTATCTTTTCATTGAAGTTTTCATTTTTATTAATAAGGAATTACATATGATATAATTTTAATTTATAAATTTCCCTTTTATGATTATCACCCTCTTTTCCATTTATGTATCTATTCTTATTTTTTCTTTTTTTTCTTTATTTTATTTTTAATTATTATGGGTACACAACAGTTGTATATCTTTATAGGATATATGTGATGTTTTGATACAAGCATGCCATGTGAATTAACAAATCAGGGTAATTGGGGTATTGATTGCCTCAGGTTTTATCATTTCTTTGTGGTAGGAACATTCCAATTTCACTTTCTTGGTTATTTTAAAGCAAACTCTAACTTATTGTTGATTATAGTCACTTTGTTGTGCTATATCAAATATTGTTCAGTCTAACTATCTAACTATATGTTTTATCTCTTATTTTTCTTTAATCAACATAGACTGAAGGTTTATTTTATTTTATTGGCTCTTTCAAGGAATGAATTTCAGGATTATAAACTCGAACTTTTTTTTTCCTTTCTATTTCAATAATTTCTGCTTTAATCTTCATTATAATGTCTGTTTTTTTCTCGTGCTTCTTTTGTTGCTATAAACTTTTTTATTCAAATGGTTAGTACATGGATGCTTCTTTAATAATAAAAGTACATAAACTTATGAATTTTCCTCTGTGTGAGTTTATAGCTGCATCCTATGATTTTTTATTTATCCCTAGAGTTTTTAGTTCTTTGACAAACATTATTTGAGTGTTTAATCTTCTTGTGGCTTAACATAGTTTACATTATTTTATTCCTAGTTCCACTGCAGCATTGTTAAAGAATAAGTATTCATACTTTTGGGATTTATGTAAGCTTCTTTTGAAGCCTGGGATATGAATAATTTTTGTAACTCTCTTTTGATATTTGAAAAATAGTTATTCTCTGTTAGTGGAGTATGAAGTTCCATACATATTTAAACAAAGTAATCAGTTATAGTGTTTAACTCCTCTATAATTTTGTCTTATCAAAGTCTCAAAGGTGTGGAAAAGACTTCTACTATGGTTGTGGTTTTTTTTTTTTTTTTTTTTTTTTTTTTTTTTTTTATTTTGGCATATTATGGGGGTACAGATTTTAAGGTTTCAATAAATGCCCATTCCCCCCCTCCCCCCAAAAGTCTGAGTCTCCATCATGACCATCCCCCAGATGGTGCACATCTCACTCATTATGTATGTATATACCCGCCCCCCTCCCCCCTCCCACCTGCCCAATACCCTATTACTGTAGCACCTATGTGTCTACTTAGGTGCTACTCAGTTAATACCAGTTTGCTGGAGAATATATCTGGTGCTTGTTTTTCCATTCTTGGGATACTTCACTTAGTAGTATGGGTTCCAGCTCTAACCAGGAAAATATAAGGTGTGCTATATCACCATTGTTTCTTAGAGCTGAATAGTACTCCATGGTGGACATATACCACATTTTATTAATCCATTCTTTGATTGATGGGCACTTGGGCTGTTTCCACAGCCTTGCAATTATGAATTGTGCTGCTATAAACATTCGAGTGCAGGTGTCTTTTTTGTAGAGTGTCACTGGATCATTTGGGTAGATGCCCAGCAATGGGATTGCTGGATCAAATGGTAGATTCACTTGTATCGCTTTAAGGTATCTCCATATTGCTTTCCACAGAGGTTGAACTAGTTTGCAGTCCCACCAGCAGTGTAGGAGTGTTCCTCTCTCTCCGCAACCACGCCAGCATTTATTGTTTGGAGATTTTTTGATAAAGGCCATTCTCACTGGGGTTAAGTGATATCTCATTGTGGTTTTGATTTGCATTTCCCTGATGATTAGAGATGTTGAGCATTTCTTCATATGTTTGTTGGCCATTCTTCTGTCTTCTTTAGAAAAATTTCTGTTCAAGTCCTTTGCCCACTTTTTAATGGGGTTATTTGATTTTTTCTTCCTAATTTTCGTGAGTTCTAAGTATATTCTAGTTATCAGTCCCTTATCGGATGCATAGGATGCAAAAATTTTCTCCCATTCTGTAGGCTGTCTGTTTACTTTCATGACTATTTCTTTGGCTGTGCAGAAGCTTTGTAGTTTGATCATGTCCCATTTATTTATTTTTGTTGCTGCTGTGATTGCCTTTGGGGACTTCTTCATAAACTCTTTGCCCAGGCCGATGTCTAGGAGAGTGTTTCCAACTTTTTCCTCTAGAGTTCTAATAGTTTCATATCTTAGGTTTAAGTCTGTTATCCAGCGTGAGTTGGTTTTTGTGAGAGGTGAAAGGTGTGGGTCCTGTTTTAGCCTTCTACAGGTGGCTATCCAGTTTTCCCAGCACCATTTATTGAAGAGGGATTCTTTTCCCCAGCGTATGTTTTTGTCTGCTTTGTCAAAGATGAGATGGCTATATGAGGATGGTTTTATATCAGGATTCTCACATCTGTTCCACTGGTCAATATTCCTGTTTTTGTGCCAATACCATATTGTTTTAATTACTACAGCTTTGTAGTATAGTTTGATATCTGGCATATTAATGCCTCCCATTTTGTTTTTGTTGCCTAGAATTGCTCTTGATATTCGGGGTCTTCTTTGGTTCCATACGAAGCGTAAAATTATTTTTTCTATATCTGTGAAGAATGCTGATGGGATTTTAATAGGTATTGCATTGAATCTGTAGATCAGTTTGGGTAGTATAGACATTTTGATGATATTGAGTCTGCCGATCCACAAGCATGGTATGGATTTCCATCTGTTTACATCCTCTGCTATTTCCTTCCTCAGTGTTTCATAGTTCTCCCTGTAGAGGTCTTTTACCTCTTTGGTTAAATATATTCCTAGGTACTTTAATTTCTTTGTTGCTATTGTGAAGGGAATTGAGTCTTTGATTTGGTTCTCAATTAGATTGTTGTTGGCGTATATGAATGCCTCTGATTTCTGTGTATTAATTTTGTATCCTGAGACTTTACTAAATTCATTGATCAGTTCCAGGAGTTTCTTGGTTGAATCCTTGGGGTTTTCTAGATACAATATCATATCATCAGCAAACAGTGAAAGTTTGATCTCTTCTGCCCCTATTTGGATACCTTTGATTCCATTTTCTTGTCTGATTGCTGTAGCCAAGACTTCCAGCACTATGTTGAACAGAAGTGGAGATAGTGGGCAGCCTTGTCTGGTTCCAGTTCTAAGTGGGAATGATTTCAATCTTTCCCCATTCAGTATGATGTTGGCTATGGGTCTGTCATATATGGCTTGTATCATTTTTAGGTATGTCCCTTCTATGCCTATTTTCTTAAGTGTTCGTATCATGAAAGGGTGTTGAATTTTGTCAAAAGCTTTTTCTGCATCTATTGAAAGGATCATGTGATCTTTGTTTTTGCTTCTGTTTATGTGGTGAATTGCATTTATAGATTTACGTATGTTGAACCATCCCTGCATCCCTGGGATGAAGCCCACTTGGTCGTGGTGGATTATTTTTTTGATAAGTGTCTGGATTCGGTTAGCTAAGATTTTGTTGAAAATTTTTGCATCTATATTCATTAGGGATATTGGTCTGTAGTTTTCTTTTTTTGTTGCATCCTTTCCTGGTTTTGGTATCAGAGTAATATTCGCTTCATAAAAGGTGTCGGGGAGGTTTCCGTTCTTCTCGATGTTGTGGAATAGTTTCTGCAAGATAGGTACTAGTTCTTCTTTGTAAGTATGGTAAAATTCAGGTGTGAAGCCATCTGGACCGGGACTTTTCTTTTTAGGGAGATTTTTAATTGCTGTTTCTATTTCAGCTGTTGAGATTGGTCTGTTCAGGGAATCTATTTCTTCCTGGTTGAGCCTAGGGAGGCTGTGTGTTTCTAGAAATTTGTCCATTTCTTCCACATTTTCCAGTTTGTGTGCATAAAGATTTTTGTAGTATTCATAAATTGTATCTTGTATCTCTTTGGGATCAGTTGTGATATCTCCTTTTTTATTCCTGATGGAGCTTATTAGAGATTTCTCTTTTCTGCTTTTCGTTAGCTTAGCCAACGGCGTGTCAATCTTGTTTATTTTTTCAAAGAACCAACTTTTTGTTTTATTAATCTCCTGAATAGCTTTCCTGTTTTCAATTTCGTTTAGTTCTGATTTGATCTTGTTGATTTCACTTCTTCTGCTGGGTTTGGGGTTGGTCTGTTCTTCTTTTTCCAGCTCTTTGAGTCGTTTCATTAGATTGTCTATTTGTGATCTTCTTGCCTTTTGGTTATAGGCATTTATGGAGATAAACTTTCCTCTCAGAACTGCTTTAGCTGTGTCCCAGAGGAGTTGATAACTTGTCTCTCCATTGTCGTTTTCTTCATAGAAGTTTTTTATTTCCGTCTTGATTTCTTCATTTACGAAGTAATCATTTAGTAGGAGGTTGTTTAATTTCCACGTTTTTGTGTAGAAATGTGAGTTTCTGTTAGGGTTGATTTCTAGTTTTATTCCACTGTGATCTGAGAAGGTACATGGTATGATTTCTATTTTTTTAAATTTCTTGAGATTTTCTTTGTGTCCTAGGATATGGTCAATCTTAGAGAATGTCCCGTGAGCTGATGAGAAGAACGTATATTCAGTGGATTTTGGGTAGAATGTTCTGTAGATGTCTGTCAGACCCAATTGTTCTAGAATTTTGTTTAAGTCCATTATTTCTTTATTAATTTTCTGTTTGGAGGATCTGTCTCGTGCCGTCAGTGGGGTGTTGAAATCCCCGGCGATTATGGAGTTGCTATTAATCCATTTGCTTAGCTCCAGTAAGGTTTGCTTTATGAATCTGGGTGCACCTAAGTTGGGTGCATATATATTTAAAATTGTTATCTCTTCTTGTTGGACTGTGCCCTTCACCATTATATAATGACCCTCTTTGTCTTTTACTACTTTTGTTGGTTTAAAAACTAAATCGTCTGAAATTAGAACTGCCACACCAGCCTTCTTTTGGCTTCTGTTTGCTTGGAATATTGATCTCCACCCTTTTATTTTTAGTCTATGTGCATCCTTGCAGGTTAAATGTGTTTCCTGAAGACAGCATATACTTGGCCTGTATTTTCTTATCCATTCAGCCAGCCTATGTCTCTTGAGTGGAGAGTTTAAGCCATTCACATTTATTGAGAGAACTGATAGGTAAGGTAGATTACTGATCATTCTGTTGGGTTGGATGTTGTTGCTATGATTTCCGTCTTGAGCCATTGTAATATCTGGCCTTTAATATCTTTGGGTTTTGGTTGTTTTTATATCCGTGGATTATTATTATGATGTTCCGTGCATAACGCTGTTTTAAGTACTTCTTGTAGGGCTGGTCTTGTCTTGGTGAATTCTCTGAGCCTTTGCTTGTCTGTGAATGTTTTTATTTCTCCTTCATATATGAAGCTTAGTTTTGCAGGGAATAATATTCTAGGCTGGGCATTGTTTTGTTTCAAAAGAGTGAGAATGGGGCCCCAGTCTCTCCTTGCTTGTAAAGTCTCATTAGAGAAGTCTGATGTTATTCGAATTGGCTTTCCCTTGTATGTCACTTGCTTCTTTTGTCTTACAGCTCTTAGAAGGGCCTCTTTAGTTGATACTTTGGTCAGTCTGATGACTGCATGACGTGACGTCTTCCTGTTTGCATTGAATCTCCCAGGGGTCCTCTGGGCTTCTTGAACTTGTATATCGAGATTTTGAGCAAGACCTGGGAAATTTTCCTCTATTATATCTTCAAAAAGCTTGTCCAGCCCTTGAGTGCTGTCTTCCTCCCCTTCGGCTAAACCTATGACCCTCACGTTAGGTTTTTTCACATAATCCCACAGCTCTTGTAGACTTTGATCTTTTCTCTTGTTTCTCTGCTGTATTTCTGTGACTGATTTATTTAATTGGAAGGTGTTATCTTCAAGCTCTGAGATTCTTTCTTCTGCTTGATCCACCCTGTTCTTGAGACTTTCCACAGTATTTTGTAGTTCTCTGAGTTGATTCTTCATCTCCAGGACTTCGGTTAAAGTTTTCTTCACTGTGTCAATCTCTTTGTTGAACCTTTGTTCCATTTCTTGGAGGTTTTTTGTGTTTTCTTGGTGTTGGTTATTGAGTTGTTGTTGTAGCTGGGTGAGTGTTCTTATGATCCACATACGAAATTCCTTTTCTGTCATATTGGTTGCCTGATTTTGGTCGGTGTCCGTTTCTAGGGGGCTGGTGCTCCTCCTTGGGGGTGTGTTTTCCGTTTGGTTCTTCATATTTCCTGAGTTCTTTCGCTGATTTCTTCCCATGTCGATCAGTTGTTGTTTCTTTCCTTAGGTTATTGTTTGGGTATTCACACACCTTGTTTAGTTTCTGAGGCGTTAGGTGGTGCCTGTGGGTGAAATTGGACCACTCCCTGTATATTGAGTCAGTGGGTGCCGTGGAAAGGCTGTGCAAGATGCTGTCCCTGTCAGTAGGTGGCGTTTGCTTGGAGGAACAGGCTATGGTGTTGATTTTGAGTCCTGTTATCAGCTCTCGTTCTGGGCGGAGCTGGGTTGGGTAAGCCTGCCCTCAGGCCGTTAGCAGGGGTCAAAGTTCTGTTCTCTGCTGTCAGGGCGGGGCTGGAATGGTCCCGCTCAGCCAGAAAGTCTGGGTGTGGGGGTGGGGCTGTCTGAGACCCACAGTCTGCAGCAGGCCTCGCTTCTTTCCACCCTCCCCAACTCCGCAGCTACTCCTGAGCCTCTGCCAGCAGGCCAGACCACAAGCCACCAGGCCTCCCCGGACTGTGATGCCGGCGGGGAGGTTCCCTGCACAGGAACGCCACCTGGGTTGGGCGCACGGCCTCCTCCTGGGACGCCGTTCTGCCCGATCCGCCCCTGGAGGCACACAGACCTCAGTAGGCTGTTCACGTATAATCCTTCTGTGCCCCGGGCAATGCTAGCCCTCGGTGCAGGGGATCTGGTCTGCAGGTCCGACCTCTGGGTCCCAGAGTTCAAACTGTATTCCCACCAGGGAGAGGGTTTCCGGTCCTAATTCACCCACAGGGAGCCCAAGCTGGGTCTATGTCTCTCAGCCTCTGAGTCGGCACCGTTTTCCTGGGAACAAGGTGCCAGCAGCACCTGGGAGGGCGGGCGGGGTCCCAAACGGGAAGGTCCCGTTCCCTGGAGGTGCCTCCGGCTGGTGGCTGTATTGTCTCTCTGGGCAGCCGCGGGTAGGGTCGGCGGAGAGGAGGAGGAGGCAATATGGCGCCTGCCGCGCGGCTCTCCGTGCACACGGAGGTGCCCGGAGGAAGTTGGGAACCTGGTGCCACGTCTGTTACAGGCTCACCGTTGGCAGGCGGCGGCAGTCTCTGGGCTGATGTCCGCAGGTCTCTCCACCCGCTGGGGAGCCCACCAGCAGTCCCGAATGCAGGGGAGGGGAAACAGCAAATCCACCTACCCTTGCCGCTGGTCTCCGGGCTGCTCCGGTGGTCTCAGCCTCCAGTTCTCCTCCGCAGCCTCCTCCCGTGGAGTCTCCCGGGGTCTCAGGTACCCCTCCTTCCGGCCCTTGTCCGCTGTATGCTTGTCTTCTTTCTTCTTTTCTCTAGTTTCTGCTAGAATCGGTCTTTTCTGCAGAGACCCTCTGTCTGGCGGTGTTATTCGTCCGCCATCTTGCTCCGCCCCCTGGTTGTGGTTTTTTAAACCTGGAATTTCTAAGTTTGTTTACTTAGGCATTTCAATATTATGTCAGTGAGTGCACATGGGGTATTGTTGCTATAGCTACCTTATGGAGTACACATTTTAACAATGTAAAATATGTGTCTTTTTCACTTCCACTTTATCTGATATGACTACTACTGTTTTTGCATTTCCTAGCTTTTTCTTTGACCTTCCTTTAATTTTTGTCCTTTCTATATCTTTCCGTTTGAGGTATATCTTATAACAATGAGTAGTTTGATGATTATATTTTGAAATTTAATCTGAAAATATTTGTTATTTAATGGTGGAGTTTAATCCATCAGATTTACTACAATAAGTAGCACCATTTGGTCTGTCATCTTATTTTATATTTTTTCTGTTTCTTTTATATAGTTTTACCTTATTTCTCAGATTATGTTGAAATGACCTTTACATTTAAATTATTATTTTATAAATTTTTGACATTTGTGTCACATTTCAAAATCACATTAATATTAATAACAAGGAAATTATTCATTCACTCAAATATTAATTGAGCACCTACTATGTAATCACATAGGTGGAGTGAATTCTGCACTAAACAAAACAGACTGGTCTATATGAGGTCTTCAGAGGTAAGAGGAAATGATAGACAAGCATGAAAAGGTTTGGCCAGTGGTGAGTACTACGTAGTGAATGAAAGAAGGAGTACCCTACTTTAAATTGGGAGGGCAGGCAAGGCCCCTCTACAGAGCTGAGACTCATTTGATGAGAAAAAGCCAGTTGTGTGAAGATCAGTAATGATCCTCTTGATATTAGGGGGAGGAAAGCTCTAGTGCAAAGACTTGGGAAAGAGTTGGCAAGTTTTAAAAATTGAAAGCATTTTCAATTCTTTCATATGCTGGAGCATATCTATTAGGTGGGAAAGTGATAAAATGTGTCAGGGTCTTGATAAAGTAGGACTTCATAAACTAAATAAAGAGTGTGGATTTTAAGTGTAACGCAAAGCCATTGGAGGGCATTAAGACTGGGGGAGGTTATTTTTGGTTGCTGTGTTTTATTTTGTTTGTTTGTTTTGAGGAGGAAAAAGTAATATGATCTGATTTGATTTTTGAATTGTAAAAGGCCTCTCTGCTGCTGTGTGGGTATCTATTCTAGGAGAAGCAAGAGCATCACCAGGACAAATGATGGAGATGGAGAGAAGTTAACAGATATATTTTGGATATAGAGATGAGAGACTTTGCTGAGAGATTGAATTTGGGGGAAGTGAGGGCAAGAGGAGAATCAAATATAATACTTACTTTTCTTTTCAGCGATCGGGTAAATAGTGGTGGCATTTACCGAAATGCAAATGTCTAGAGGAGGGAACAGGTTTGATAGGGGTGGAGGAATTATGAGTTCCGTTTTGACTAATTTAAATTGCAATAACCCTTGAGTGTCCATGGGAGATGTCTATTAGTCAGTTTGATATGCAAGTTTAGAGTTCTGGGGAAATTTTAAAGTAGCAATAGGGATAGGTTCATTGTGTGTAACTGAAGAGAAAAGGTGCCTACGCCAAAGCCCCAGGGCACTCTAACAATAGGAGGTTATGCAATTCTATTTGCAGGATATAATATAAACTCCAAGTTTCTGGCCTATTTGTCAAACATCTCTGCACTTCCAGTGCCAATATAGTTGTTCCATCCTAATTTATATTTCTTTGTTTATTTCAATGGAAATAGGAAAAGGGGGTCATTAAATAGGTTCAAATAATCATCTTGAACTAAAAGTCAATTATAAAAACAGTTCATTCTTCAGACTTTAAAGTCATCTGAAGATTGCTGTCCATGTCAGTTATTACTGAATGAAATTAAAAGTTTCTTAAAGAGTTTATTTTCCCAATACCCATATAAATGCTTTCTATGGGCTTTGTGTTTAAGAAAAGGCTCAAAGCAATTTTGTTCAATATATGAAGTATCCAGTGGATGAACTGTCAAGGTTTATGGTATCTAAACTTTTCTACACTTGAATTTTTCAAGACCAGCCAAGGACATGGAGGTCTTTAGAGTGCCATGATCTGGTTCCACCTGTTACTAGTTAAGTGACCATGAACTAGTTACCTACTATTACCTCTCTTCTTTAAGAAGAGAGGTAATAGTGGTCTAAAGCTATAGTTGACCCTTGAACATCACGAGGGTTGGGGGTGCCAACCCCTGCACAGTTGAAAATTCATGTGTAACTTTTGACTCCCCCAACAACTTAACTATTAATAGCCTACGATTGACCAGAAGCCTTACTGGGAAATTAAACAATCAGTTAACACTTATTTCGTATGTTATGTTACATGTATTATAGTAATACACTCTATTCTTACAGTAAAGTAAGCTAAAGAAAAAATGTTATTAAGAAAATCATAAGGAAAAGAAAATATATTTGCTACTCATTAAGTGGAAGTGGATCATTATAAAGGTCTTCATCCTCACTGTCTTCGTGTTGAGTAGGCTGAGGAGGTGGAGGAAGTGGAGGGATGGGTCTTTCAGTCTCAGGGATGGCAGAGGCAGAAGAATATTCATGTGTAAGTGGACCTGTACATTTTAAATACATGTTGTTTAAGGGTCAACTGCACTACTAATATTAGTAATATTCAATGACTACTACTAATAAAAATAACAGCAGCAATAATAACCATCTACTTTGATGAAAAGCTTGAATGCAACATTTGCAACATTTGCAACACCAGCATTTAGCATGGTGCCTGGCATAAACAAAGGATTTAATAATAGTGATTTTCAGAGCTCTGCCCTGAACCCCAGCTTTCCAGCTCAGTGCAGAGGCTCTGAGGCCTTGTGTTACTAGAAGAGAGTTTAAGAGGGCAGGTGATGTGGTCAGAGAGGCGATGAGGACCAGATAATATGACACCTTGTAAGCCAGAGGCAGGAGTGAGAGTAGAAGCCACCAGAGAGTTTAAGCAAGAAGAGAAATAATCTGGCTTATAATCAGAAATAATTTTGTTCACATCTATAGCTCTAGCATATAGAACAGTGCCCAGCACAGAGTAGGTATTAAATATACATATCTAAATATCTGCAGAAATAAGCAATGCCAACTGATGTCAATTTCACTTCTGTTTATGTCTTGGTGGAGGTTCCAATGCTGCACAATTAAATGTGCTGTTAATGTGGTGTTCTCCCCATCCCACCCCACCTGGCCCTTGAGAGTTTCTCTACTCCTTCTCTACTAATGCAGCAAACTCAAAATATGCCACTTAATTGGAGCTTGAAATTTTCCCCAAATTTAGTACTTCCCAAAAGAAATGGCCATCTTTTAGATAATTATCAGTATTTTGGCATTTCCTAATTTGTTACTTAGCAAAACTTTTCCTCATTAAATTTTCCTCAATAAAAGATTTGATAATTTCTTAGTGAACATCATCCTTTGGGATAAAAAATAAAAAGGGAAAAGAGAACGCCTACGAATCCATTTGGGTGTCACTGAAGCTCACGTGGGAAGTAATTATCCCATTATTCACCATACTCCGAAAGCTCCGTCTGGAAAACTGCATGCAATTTTTGGCTCTTTCTATATAAAAAAAAGATTGCTAATTTGGAAAGAATCCAAAGGGTAGTAATAATGACAAAAGGCTTGGAAAACATGCCATTAAAAAGAGTCTAAGAGAATGGAGCGTGAACTGCCAAAAGATCTGATGGACACAGAAAAAGACTTTAAAATACCATGTGGGAAAGAAATCTCCTAAAAGGAAAAGGGATTATATTTTCTTAGTCCACACACTTATACTGGTAATTTAAAAAGGAGAATTAAATTGTGAACCATGCAAAACACATTATGCCTAATAATACGTTCAATCGGAAAATGTAGCAGAAATGGGGAAAATGCTAAGATAACATTGGAGGACTCAGGATATTGCCATGGTCCTTCTAAATATCTCAGGCAATGGTTTCCAAACTCAACAAAAATCTTTTAGCTCCAAATAATAAGCAGATGCTGCCACACATGAATTGGCATAAATGGGTAGGATGCCAATTAATTATTTTTAAAAAACTTTGTGATTATCCCCTTATTCCCAAATATAAGAGAAGAACAAATATGAAAACACACAATTTTTACCCACTGAGCAGCTATGGTTTTGTGGAAGAAACAGATACCAAATACCAAATAAAAGTTAAAGAAGTTGAGGAGGGAGGGAGGGATTGGCTGAATATAGAAAAATATATGCATTTGGTCTCAGTGTTCTGAATTTGAATCCTAGAGTTCCAGGACTGCTTTAAAATGTATCCTGGGGGTCTGACTGGGACAAGTGAGTAGTCCCATGAAGTCACTTCCTTAAAATCCTGGCCCAGTAGATATTATCAATGGAGGAATCCACCTGTCCTATGGACGTGTCTTCAACATTCTAAAACATTTTAATGAAGGGTAATCATTTAGTCAACCACCTTGCTTCAAACATTCAGATAATTGCATGTCTTTTCTTCTTAAATTTTTGTCTTGGTGGTTTAGTGTCAAGAAGCTAGTGTAGACAAAGCTGACGTCCAGATTTACCAGCCCAGACTTCAAGACACCTCTCAACAACTGGTCTTTGGTTTCCTTTCCAACTCTGTTCTTCTTCCATCCCAACCTCTTATGATTCTCACCCCCAAACTTTGCTCTAACTGCCTGGGAATTTTTATTGTCCTTCCAACATTCTCTCATCCTCTTCTCCTGTATCCATACCTACTAGTTGTATCTCTACCCACGCATAATCCCATCCTCCCTAAATCTTTTCCTGTTCACGTCCTAGTCATCTCTAAAGGGTCTGCTAAGACCTTTCTTACCCCTTACCCAACTTCACCTTCCTTTGTTCTTCCCTTATCTTATCTTTACACCTCAAACCTGGACAGTAATGTTTATTTATTTGTATTTTCTGTCCCCTAGCTTATAAATTTACAAAGTCAATTAATACATTTCATTCACTGTTATATTTTCCACACTACCTAGCAAAGTGCCTAGAACAAAGCAGCTATCCAATAATGTCACTGCATTAAGTTAAAAGTGAGAGAAGAATATGGTCACTAATTAGGAAATGGTAACAGTGAATAAAGGTGTCTAATTAAAAGTACACAGTCTTGGGCCTGGCTCAGTGGCTCATACCTGTAATAGCAGCATTTTAGGAGACTGAAGTGGGAAGATTGCTTGAGGCCAGGAGTTTGAGACCACTGTGGGCAATATAACAATACCTCATCTCTACAAAAATTTTTTTTTAAAAATTAGCTGGGTGTATTGGCATGCATCTTTAGTCCCAGCTAGTCAGGAGGCTGAGGTAGGAGGATCACTTGAGCCCAGGAGTTCAGCTGCAGTGAGCTATGATTTTGCCACTGCTCTCTAGCCTGGGCAAAAGAGCAAGACCCTGTCTCAAAAAACAAAACAATTCCTTTATTGAGTCCAGAGAAAAAGTAAAAAAAAAAAAAAAAAAAAAAAACAAAACAAAACAAAAACAAAAAACAACAAAATAACTACGTAGTCTTAAAAGTATGATATAACTTTCTAAAATGTGTGCTGGTTTAGAGAATTATAGAAATTAATGTATGTATAATTTAGAAAATTGGAAAAGGAAGAATTAAAAAAGGGAATACATATCACCATTATTTCACCCTTCAGAGAGAACTAGTGATAACATTTTTATTTGTAAATTTCCTCCTAGCTTTTAAAAAGGGATTTTTACATATTTATTAAGATGCTCCATATATGTATCTGTTTCCCCCAAAGGTTATTAAAAGCTTTTCTCAAATACTTTTTATTACAATATCTAATCCTATTGTTAAACCATATTTTACTTAATTATTCTCTAATTGTTGGACACTTAAGTTGGTTTTCATTTTTTCTAATTAATATAATTCAGTGCCGAATACCTCTGAGCAAAAAGAGTTGTCTATCCATATTTTTAGAGAATAGTGTTTAATGGATATTTAAGCAACTTTTTTGCTGCAAATAATCTAACTTAGTCTTTTAATGAGTCCCAGTATTTTTGTTCTCATCAGTCCTGCTGAGATAATTTCCTGTCCATTGGATCTCTGCTGTCCTGTTGACATCAGTTATGTTCTTGCCTTTTATACTTCCCAGGTCATTTACTCAATCCCTTTCTCTGGCTGCTTCAATATGTTCTAACAGATGCTTTCTAATACTCTATATTAGCTGCCCATACTCCATATTCTCTATCACTAATTCTTAATTGATATGGGGAAGAATTTTAAATGAGGAAGTCTTATATTGGCAGAATCTCTCAATCAGTTATTGTAGAAATGGCTTTACTGATTTCATAAAAGATGTTATCTTTTAAAATTTTGATTATTTTAAAGCAATTTCACATGCATTATCTTAAGAATTCTTACCAAAAATAACAAGCAAATGTTATTAGCACTTTACAGATGTGGAAACTGAGGTTCTGAGAAACCAAGAAAAAACCATATTAGTTTCCTATTGCTGCTCTAAACAATTACCACAACTGTAGTGGCTGAAAACAACACAAATTTATTATAATTCTGGAGGTCTCAGTAAACTAAAATCAAGATGTAGCAGAGCCATGTTCCCGTCCGGAGGCTCAGGGGAGAATCCATTGCCTTGTCTTTTCTACCTCGAGAGGTTGCCCACATTCCTTGGCTTGTAGACTCTTCTTCCACCTTCAAAGTCAGCAGTAGCTGGTGAGTCTTTCTCACATGACACAACTCTGACACTGAGTTTCCTGCCTCTCTCTCTCACTTACAAAGACACCTGTGGTTACACGGGGTTTGCCAAGATAATCCAGGATGAATTCCCTATTATAAGATCCTTAACTTAATCACATCTGCCAAGAGTGTTTCTGCTGTGTGAAGTAACATAATCACAGGTTTTTGGGATTAGAATGTAGATATCCTTGGTTGGGGGCATTATTCTACCTAACATAACTAGCCAAATTAGAAGTAAAAGCTGGTAGAAGTATGATGTTGCTATATTGCATTAAGCAAAGTGATTTGAGATCACTATAATTTAATGACCACAAAAGCTACAATCTCTACACCTGCTTAGAAAAATCATTCTTATGCAAGTGCATATTTGCGACACAAGTGTAGGTTTCATTTGCCATATATTAATTTATTTGCCCATGCTGAAATTTACATTTATTCAATTTGGATAATTCCTTTTTCTATTGTATAGTAAATCCGAAACTGCTGTGTCTCTAAATGTACCCAATAAAGGATTTTTTAAAATTACATCCTAATTGTAAAAACATGCTTACTGCTCACACGTTGGTGTGGACTAATTAGTGTAATTAGTATTGTGTGTATAACCACTGCCCAAAATATCCCCGACAGCTAAAAAGCAACCAGTCACATAACGCCTCATGGACAACTTTGCATGGAAGGGCCAGACAAGTGGTGATTTACTTTTTCCCATGTTGTCAGATGGAAAACAACAAAACATTTGGCGTTTCAGATTTCACATTCTGCAAATGAAGACAGACTGTAATATATTTCTACATTGACTTGGCATTCACCTGTGAATTTGCTTTATAGGGTGTTTGGATAAATACCCAGTTACTTCTTATCCAGAGTGAGCAACAGTGTGGCTAATGTTAAATGGAAATCATTACACAGCTTGTTGTATATCAACCTCTCTTACTCTGGGTATTTTTGTAAAAATCTGTGTGGGCTTATCTTTTTTTTTTTTCTTTTTTTAACATGAATTCCTAGAAATGGCTATTTCTCACATGTAATAGTAGGACAGGGGGTCACTCTTGGTGAAGACCCCATGAACTGGGGGATTATAGATGCTATGTAATTTCACTTTAAAATCTCAAACTATCCAGCTCAGAGTTTATGGGAAAGCCAAGAGTAAGCATGAGGGATAAAGCCTTAAATATAAAGTGATATATGTGCTAATTGTAAAAAATTATAATTCTTTATATTAATATCTATTGATTTAAACATGTTAATGTCCCAAACCTTAACAAAAAACCTTTTCTTATAGGGGCCCTTATATCTTTTCTTTTAAAAAATAATATCTGCTATGACGAACTTCAGATTCACATAATTATTGTTGTATTTATGAAGAAGTCAAGTCCTCAACAAAAGGCATAACCAATTATAAATAACAGAGCATTTAAAATGTTTCTTCTCTTAGAAGTTTTGGAGTAATTTTCTTCATTTTCTCTCTCAATGAATGTGGAGAATTCTGGTTGTTTTAAAAATTGCTTACAATTGAATATCTAAACATAAAAATCTTTTTAGTTAATGGAATATCAGAGAATTATTATCAAACATATACATACCTAGCATAAAGAATATATAGTGATAAAAGGATGTGTGTGCAACTAACTATGATATTTTGATATTTGGAACAGGTGGACCTTTCAAAAAAGGTTCCTAATTATTCCTATACTGTTGAAATTATTTTAATTTTGCTTCTCAGCAGATATATTTGTATACTGGAAACAGGTGTTCATCAAAAGACGGTGATAAAGAGACATTGCAGTCGGGGCTTGGAGCCTAGCCCGCATGGTGTGATGACAGACAAATTAGAAAAATCCTGCTAAACATCTCTACACTTCAGAAGGAGATTACACCTTTTTAAAAAGGCAAAACATGTGGTTCAATTACTTATTGTCTTGGCATGTGGTTACGATGAAAGACGGAGTCTTAAACATCAATAGAGCTAAACTAACATCCCAGATGGGCTTTGGAAGAGGGGACTCCTGCAGCAACCCACCTGCACAAAAAGCAACTGAGAAAAAAATTAAAGAAATGCTTTTCTTTCCCTCCTCTGTTTAATTTTGGTTTTTAATATTGAATAGCCATTTTAACAAATAACATGTGTTTAGGAAAAAAATAAAAACAAAGAACTTTTATTTAAGTGTATTTTCTGGGAGGTCTAGCAGAAGATGAGGCAGGTGTTTCAGCTCTCCATGTAGGACACTGCACAGGTCTCGCATGGGTTCCGAGGGGTAGGACAGGTAATCAGCAATCCCAGGGGAGCAGAGGCAACACAGGCCTGTATAACATACAGGACTACACAGAAAACATGCTGTGTGACCTTAGGTAAATCACAGAACCTCTCTGGGCCTCATTTTCTACATCTGCAAGCTATTAAATTGTGTTTCCTTTGGTTCTGCTACAATCTGAATACAATCTTCACTTTAAAAATGCATACAAAGTAAATTCCACTGAGTGACAACACATAGAGAAGCTTGGTGGGACCAGCTTGTCTCCACAAACCATTTCTACATTCAGACATGACTATAGTACCCAATAGTTCTTTAGATGTTTAGTATCTCCACATCAGGCAGCCAAGAAGAATTAGTAATGGGGTAGGGAGGCTGAGAGGAAATTATTAATAGGATCTATTAGTTACTTGTATTCTACTAATTTCTCATTGAATCCAACCAACAATTCTGCAAGGTAGGTACAGTCATGTGTTGCTCAACATTGGTTCTGAGAAATGTGTCTTTAGGTGATTTCATCAATGTGCAAATATCATAGAGTTGACTTACAGCAAGCTAGATGGTATAGTTTACTGCACACCTAGGTCTATGGTGCAGCCTATTGCTCCTGGGCTACAAACCTGTACAGCATGTTACTGTACTGAATATTGCAGACAATTGTAATACAATGATAAGTATTTGCTTATCTAAATATACTCAAACAGAAAAGGCAATGTGTTGCACTACAATGTCTCTAGGCAATAGGAATTTTTCAGCTTTATTATAATCTTATGGGACCACCATGTTATATGTGGTCCATTGTTGTCTGAAATGTCATTATATGCCACATGACTATATTGCTGATCATTGTATAAGAAACTAAAATAATGATTGCCAGCGTTTATTAAGCCAGTATCATGCTAAGCACTTCTCTATGCACAGACTCATTTAATATTCATAGAAAGTCTATGAAATAGGTGCAGGTCTCACATAACGACTTTTCTTTGCCATTGTTGTCCTTGCAAATACCAAAACAACTGCTATCTTTTAAGCAAGCCTTTATCATGTGCTCCACACTGTGCCAAAGGCTTTCCCATGCTTTGTTTCATTTAATCCTCCTGACAACACCATGAGCTAGTGGGCATTGGTTTCTTTACTCACAGATGAGTAAACTGAGGTTCAGAGAGGCAGAATAATTTTCTCAAAGTCAAACATTAAGTGACAGAGCTGAGAAGACAGAGTAAGAACTTATAACCACTGTAGTAAACTATCATTAAAGGCTCACAGAGTATAATTTTCATAAGGTCACAAAGTTAAATAGTAATTATTGGAGGAGGGATTTGAACCCTAGCCTGAGTCCAAAGCTCTGCTTTGTCATCTTTTCTGACCAGTGTTAGAAATGAACAACCTCCAGCCATTTTCAGTAGATATGTGTTTGGTGTCTGCTATGTTTAATGCACTGTGCCAGGCTTCATAAGAGATATAAAGAAGTAAGTATCATTCTTCCCAATCCCAAAAGGTTTACTAGCACCTTGGGGAAATCAAGACACACACTTATGAAACATTTTAGAAAAACAGAAAGAATATAGGGTTGAGTCAAAAGAATCTGTAGACAGAATGGGTGCTAAAGGATATCAGAAAGCAGGAAGGAGTGGCTGGGAGTGAAGATGAGCAGGATTCGTGAACACAGTGGTGGGAGCAGAAGCAAGATGGCCATTTGGCTGGCATAGGTGTTGCCAGTGTCTTTCATCTCACTCTCCCTGGAAGCAAACACCGAGAATAGAGCATGAACATGGTAAGGGCATTTTCTAATACAGAAGGGCTGGGGATTCCATTGGGAAGTTATATTGGGACCAGATTTTGGACTTTGAATGTAAAATTTGGCTAACAAACATTCAAGACTCTTAAGCAGCAAGGTGATAAAATTGACTTCAGATGGTGAATACTGAAACAAACCATCTACGAAAAGGAATCTTGAGGAAAGAAAGGAAAAGTTTCTTGTTAGTGTAAAGACTAATAATAGGGAAGTCCTGTCCCAGGTTTTAAAACATACAATTTTTTGTCATTCTAAGTATAATAAGGCATATTGTTGAAACTTTGGAAAGTGAAATATAAAGAAAGCAAAGAATACTCATAATCCTATCACTCAAATCATCATTGTTAACAGTTTGGTTAGATTCCAATAATTCATTCAAGAAATAATTTTTGAGCACCTACACCAGAAGTGAAGAAAACAGCCCCAAGTCCCTGCTTTTGGGAAGCTTCCACATAGATGCTTCTTTCTCTGCGTATGAGTCTTTGTGTAGGCTTTATTCAACTATCACATATAGAGAGAGCTTTTAGCTAATCTTCACTCCACATAACAGACTAAACATTTTCATTAGACTTGTTATTATGTTCATTAAAACTATTTGGAAATTTAAAAAAATTAATATTATTTGACATTATTAGAATTATTTGTAAACTTTTTATTGGCTACATTATTAACAGTTTGTAGATGCTCAACATTTTATTTAGTTATTCTTACTATTATGGTGACATGAGCCATCTTGTGAAGGTGATAAAAGTTATGACAGGCGCACCAAATTTTGCATATAATTCCAGGTGTTCAAAGATCCTTTCAATTAAGAACCTTAATTTGATCATTTCCCAATTGTTAGACATTTGAGTAATTAATTCTTCTCTATTATGATTAACACTTAATGAATATTCTTGCTTATAAATCTTTGTCTACATTTTCAATTATATCATTAGGGCGGATTCCTAGAAGTAAAAACTCAGGGTAGAAAAATATAAACTTGTTTTAGGGTTTCAAGATATCTTTTGGTGTTAGTGTGTAAAGTCTTCTAATTTTAATGTTTGTTAGGGTGTTTTTTTGTTTATATTTTGGTAAGTTTTGTTTAATAAAAAATTTTAATGCCATTATTTGCACTTAATATAGTTTATGATTATTTTATTCTCACTGTGGATTTTGTATTAATATAAAATGATCTTCTTTGTCCCACTTGATGTTTTTTGCTCTAAATTTTACAAATATTAATATTGTCACCCTTAAAAAATTTTTTATCTATTATCATATACATTAATTTGAATTTTTGCTGTCCTTGTGGGTGGCTTTTAAATACAGAAATGTCTATTATTGAGTTTATTTTTGCTTTAAAATTTATATTCAATGTAATAAGGTACACATTTTTAAAATCTAGTTTTTCTTTATGTTAGTAAGTTGAGCTTAAGAAATTTATAATTCTATTTATAAGTTTGGCAGATTTTAGCAATTGTTTTAAAGATGTTTTTTGTAATGCTCAATCCCATTTATAGATCATTTAATACTTTCAAACATTTAAAACTACATTTATATACATTTAATGTATTTGGCTTCTTTTTTAATACTTCAGTTGTCTGAATTAACAAGCCTAAATTTTCTAAGTGCACAAATAAAAAAATCCAATGTTTAAATTTGTAAATACAGTTAAATTATTTTGGTTGCCAATATTGTGCTTAAACTTTAGATTTCAACCTAAAACTGTAAATCTAAATCACTCAATTTAACATATCAACTTAAAAATTTACCACACTTAAATTGAATGTGGTACAAAGCTATAATTATAAAGCTGTAATAGACCAATAGTAATTGATTTTGAACAAATATACTCTAATAGACCAAATTTACCTCAAAATCCAAGTACATAAGATACTAAATATGCACAGATACATTTTTAACACAATTTTTTTTATATACTATGGTTTTGATTCTCTTAGCTTTTCCACACTTAGTTTTAAATTTTCCTGGGCTTGAAACATGCATACCCACTAAAGGGTAACAGTTTTCACAGCAATTAAGTGAGACTTCTAAACTGTAAATCTCTCTAGATTGAAAAGTACGAACCAGGTCACTCATTCTGGGCAACTGGGATTACTGACAGCCAAAGCTCTAGGCCAGGTGTGAGAGCCACACCTGCCTGTGGACACCCAGAAAGATTCCTGTCACTTCCCTGGTTGCAAGGCTGTACCTGCACTCCCTTTTATAGCCACCATTTGAGATTAAAAATGCAATTATAAAATTTAATTGGTCTTGCTGTGCATGTAGCCCACATCCCTGAATTCAAGTTTGAAAAGTTATCAACTTTATTATTTTCTCTCTCTTTTTCATTTCTTACATTGTGAACCATTTTGGTTATATCCTATTTTTTTAACCTAGTAATCTGGAAAACACTTATCCTAGTTTTACTTTACTGGTGATTGGTTACCTTTAAATTTAACACATACACACACCCACATACATATGCACACAATTTTCTCCATAATGAACAGCATCTAATGACTCCTGAATTAGATGAAAAACAGCACATGTTACTTTCTTCCTTTTCCTTCTCTTACCCATTTCCCAATTTTTGTTGTTATTTGGGATTCTGGGTTCAGATTATTATTATCATCAGTTGTAGTAGCACTATAGCCTAGTATTGACATTTCCCAATTGTTATATATCATTGGTGATTTAATGGGAACCTGCAAAGATCAGAGGCTAGATGTGTGTCCTCAATTAACCATTTTGCCAAGAAGCCCATTTGGGGGATCGTAATATATATTGCCAAATTACTTTCCAGCCTCACCAACCATTTATGAGGGTGTTCATTTCTCTGCATTCTCCATCACTGACTACTATTTTTAGACTTTTACATATTTGTTAGAAGGAAATGGTATTTGATTATTATTTTCATTTGTTTATCTGAGAAAAAATGTTGTTAGGCATTACAATTTCAGTGATCTTCCCCCGATGAGATTGTGGTCACTCATGAAGGAAACCTTGTAAATTGAGTTTTATTTTAATGGTGCTTATTATGAACTAAAGGAAATTTGATTCAGGGTCTTGCCTGTAAATGTTACTAATTAATTTCCTAGTGACTATTTTATAATCTTTTCCATCAGCCACTTTCTGGGCATGTAGAGTCAGACAAAAAAAGTACAATGAATGATAGTTGTTTTTAATATCAAGAATTCATGTACTCACTCTTAGTCATGGAACACTGGCACTGTACTATATAAATTCTCATAAAGTAAATAAATTAGTTAATCAGTAAATTCATGTTAATAGAAAACTACAGTCATAATAACTAATTTATAAAACCTGTGGTACTGGCAAATATTATGATAAGATATATTGGCCTAATGGTGTTCTGCAAATAGGTTCTGATTTGCAAAACTAACCAACACAATAGCAATCATTTCACGTGAAAATATTCATATCAGAACTGTTGACTGGAGTGATTGAAAGTCATTCACTTAAAACTAATAAACAAACACACTCGTCTCCCTTATAATACTGAATGTTCATACCCTATTTACCAGTGTTTCTTTGCATTATTCTTGCTCATCAGCAGAAATGACTTAGAATAAAATTTAGCTACCAATGTCCATGACAGATAGAGGGGGACATATGTTTATTTTTTCTACATAAATAGTGAAGGTAGGAATAGCATTTCAAACAGAAGGAACAGCATGAGCCAACACATGAATGCAATGGGAACTGAGGTGAAAGAAGGTAGCCAATCTTCACTCTAAGATTAGTGAAGTGTATGAGAGGCCCTTTTCCACTTTGCCAAGGAAGACGCTAACTTCAATCTGATAACTACAACTACAATACCAGATTTTAACTCTTAACCCAGGTTCGGATAAGAATTCCAAAGAGAAGAGGGATACCATGAAGTCACTTGATTCAGAAACTATTTAACACATTAAACTGCCGTGTGAGTTGTCTTTAACTCACACTAGTTTTGAGCCTGGAGCCTTGTGAAGCAAAACCTGGGCAAAACCCTGCAGTTGGTTCACGAGAATCTTACTTGTTCATGTTCTTATTGTTACAATTAATATTAACAAATTAATTCTAAAAACATGGATCAAATGAATAGAAGTCAATAAATTTCATTTTTCATTAAATTTGAACGAATCGAAATTTTTATTCTATTTCTGTAATATAACACCGTGGCCCCAGGGAAACACTTTTTTTTTCTATTGTGGTGATGTGTTAAATGAGGTTTAATGAAGACTATAATATTTTAGCAAACGTAAGGAAGTCTCACAGATGTCCTTTCACTCACTTTAAACCAGGTTGAATACAGCACAATTTAGACAATATTTTATAGTCTTTGATAATTAAGCCAATAATAAGAACTGATATTGATGATAGAGTTTACTCTATGCCAGAAACATGCATTATCTCACTTTATCACTACCATAAGCCTATGAAGTAGTTTCTCTTATTTTCCCTATTTTACAGATGAGAACTTAACCAAGGTCATGAAGCTTAGAAATCAAAGATCCAAGACTTGAACCCCAGCTGTTTGATTTCAGAACCCATGCTTTTAACCATTACTCTGAAGATAATAACAATGATGGTAACTTCGGGACATCACAAACATATTTTACTTTGATATAAAGCCATAAACGTCTAAAACCTGTCTCTATATTTACTTTGTCACCATGTAGAGCTGAATATAAAAAGTTACTTGTGCTTAAACAAGAGCTGTTAGTCATGCTGTTCTCTCTCTCCCCTCTCCACTTCATCCAAGATCAAGGTCATTGTGCTGAATCACTTCCATTTTATGACCACAAAATGTGATGTCCAAAACACAAAAATATGACTTTATGGCAAAAACATCTAGAAAGAGAATTCTTACTCTAACACAAATACCTGTAATAATAGCAAAAGAAAAGCAGAAAATTATGGGTAAAGTAAATTGCTTTTTTTTGTGTATAAACACTATTTTTTTCAAGGTCTTGTCAGTGTAAAAGCCCCTCTTTCAAATCACTAAAGTCCCTTCACCCTCTTTTAATTTTGCCCTTTCAGTCCTTCTCCTCCTACTTCATCAAAAGTCAAAGTTACAAAAACACCTAAATTAACCCCTTTCCCACGACATTATCATTTCTAGTTTTCAGGAGTTATTAAGCAACCCTAAATCCAGACTGCCAATGATAAAAGAAGAGGAATAGAAGGCACAGCAAATGAGAGACAGATATGAAGGGAAATGCCACTGAAATGACAAATGCTGTATGTTGGCAGACAGAGGGCTGATTTCCTTATTCCATGAAGAGCTCTTCAACCCCATAAGAATAACACTGAAGGCCCAACAGAAAGACTGGCAAAGGACATGAACAGGCTGTTCACATCAAAAGAGAACGAAGTGGTTTTTAATCATTTGAAAAGATACTCAACCTCAGTCATAATTAAAGAAATGCAAATTAAAATAATAAGATACAATGTTTAAGTTTCTGGTCTGGGAGGAAAGCAAACCTGATTGTGGGGAAGCAGTCATACTCATACATCATATTTCAAGTGCAACTTAGCAATATTTACCCAATTTTAAAATGCATGTGTCCTGTGACCTAGTGATTTTACTTTTAGGAATACATACTGCAGAATGTTTACATTTGCATCATTTGCCCAAAGATAGTAACAGTGGTATCACCTATAGAACCAAAATCACTAAACACCCCACATGTCCTTTAGTTCATACCAAGCACCATTAAAATATCTCTAGAGGGTAACATGAGGAACTGGTCAATTTAAGGAGCTAGATAAAGGGAGCAGAGTCAGGAGTAGAAGCAGTGAATCAATTATTTTCACTATATACATTTTTATGCTTTTTGATTTTTAACAAAGAATGTATATTAAACATTTAAATCCACTAAAAAAATTCTAAAAATGCTTTTGGAGTTTGGGAGGAGAAAGCCAAGGAAAATCAGCCATGAAATTTTCAATTTCTTTCATAGAACAGACAGTTCCAAGGATTATAAGGATACAACCAGAGAGGACAATCTGAAAATAAACCTCAGGATTATATGCTAAATTTGTTGTGCTTGCTATGTTTTCATATCCTGTGTGATATCTTCTTTTAAAAAAAGGGGACCCAATTTTACCTGTCATAATGTTAATAGCACTTTGATTTTGCAATGTCAGAATTTAACTCATAATAGCAATAGAAGTAGTTCGAATCATTTAACTTACCAAATAGCTATAAACATTAGCATTCTTCATGCTGTCTTCCATATATGAAGAATATTTTTCTATTTTGAAAACACCATTTAAAACCTTGGTGAAAGCTTCCCATTGTAAGGCCATGACATTTAAGGCACCATGTTCTTATCTCCATTGCTATGCAACATAAGACTAGTGGTCTTATAAATTCCTCATGTTTGCCAAACACATTACATGGATGATCATAGTGTTAATTTGGAAAGGGAAACAGTTTTATGGCATCTAAAGGACTGAAAAAATTACCTCTAATCCTTTTGGGAATCAAAGAGGCAATAAAGTGAAATCGAGTGCAGAAAGACTCACATTGTAAATCCATTTACTACCAAGCCTTGTTTACACAAGGATTTATTCGTGCCAGTAACTAGTCACCAAAGCTTAATAGCATGACTTTACCAGAATTTCATTTAAAGAAGTGTCTGATATTTTTTTCACAAATAGTGTTCAGCTGATTAAAGCCTAATTACACACACTGAATTAAAGGTGTGAGTACATAATAAAATGTTCCAGCTAAAAGGAATCTGTGCTGGTGTTTGATTTCCAGCTAGTAATTTGGCTGGAATAAAATGGAAACAAGAAAGCAGAATGTTTAAAAGGTGCAGCTTTATGACAACATGCATTTCTAAACTGGAAATAGAAATACACAAATATCGTGCGCACTTTTTAAATGGGACATGCTGAAATCTAAAGCAGCCATTTCTATTACCCAACATTTATAATAATGATAATACAAACCACACTCATGGAAGCCAACAGCCAGAAAAAACATATTTCCATTTTAACGCCTTTAGATGATCAAAGCATCAGCTTAATATAATCAGCTGAAATCCATTTACCCGCGAGCTTGCCACTGTGCCCAGGGACTGCTTCCCTTCCAGCCCTATCTATTCTGGAACAGGTGCTATACTAGTAAATTAATTAGTCTGTGGAGAAGCACCTTGTTCTCCATCTCCGCAGGCCTCTTGTGGGTCAGGGCCTTGAGGACTTCACCATCTGGGCAGAGTTTCCCCCAGAGAAACAATCAAAGCCCACAGATTGCAGCCTATAGAGAAAGGTTCAGATGACAATTAACCTTATTAGGCCTCATTTTTTACAGTTTATAGTGTGTCAACATGTTGGCTCTATAAATAATCTGCTACATCAAATAGGTGAAAAGAAATGGTTTCTCCCCTTGTTAAAAGTTTTAAAGTCCTCTGGAAAAGAAAGTATATTATTTAAGAGAAGTGGAGTCATTGATAAATATAAATGTTGAGATTATTGAGTAGGAAGCTAGATAGGCTCTAGATTCCAAATGAAGTTCAGGAAAAAACTACCACCCATTTTTGCTGGAAGTAAATTTAAGGATGAGGGTTGAGAGGGGGCCTCAATTTCTTTTCCAGGTCTTTAAAATTTTTTCTGTCTCAGGCTTACTGCCTCCTATATATGTGGTCCCATAACATCTGGCTAACTTAAGAAATACATGTTTCTTTTTAAAAATTATACTTTTGCTCTTTTCCCCAACTATAGTTACTCACATAAAATCCTGTTATCCTGGGAATACAAAATAAAACCAATCAAGACAATTAACATCCACAGCTTGTCACAAAATCAACAGATATGTAAGCCTACATTTTTAATCAGAGTAAGCCTAATTAAACACTTCACAAATGACTTTGCAGCCTGGCACAAAAAAAAAATGCCACATTTTTTAAGCCTTTAAACATCATGTAAAAGAGAGTTTACTAACAGATTATCACAAAGATTCTTGTGACAAGACGAAGAGTTTTTATTTATGTTCTGTTCCTTAATTGTTGACAGGGGTTACTAGGTCCCACCATCTCCTTCAATCCTATGACACAATTCAGGGTTAAGGTTTTAAACTTGGGAAAAGATACCCTCCCTTTTGGCCTCTCCCTCTTTTGCAGTTTCCTTAGACAGCTACAGAGGGGCCTCCCACGTCACCACTGGGTTAATGATGTGTTTGGAAGCTTGCTGACAGTGTGAGCAGCTTTGTCTTCTCACATGATCCCCTGTGTTGATTCACGCGTAAGTTGAAAATATTTGCAAACTCAAACTGTTTGACATTAAAGCCCAGGAACTAATTTGATTCTGCCTAAAGATAGTTCTGTGGGATTAGAAGTGATAGAGGGAAAAGAAACTCTTTGGAACATGTAGCTTTTATAGCTTTAAAAGTAGCAGACTCCATACTGCCATTCTCATTCAAAACAAATTTCCACCAAAGTTACCTTTGGAATTGGGATATAATGTGTTTCATTTGGAATTTCCCCAGTCATGTGATGCTTTTATTATGAAAGTACAAAAATGAAATTTGAGACTTAATGGAAACTTTACTTGCTCTTCTTGTTTTGGTCAGAAGAAAATCTGAAAAAAAATAAATATGCATAAAGGAATTACCTTAATGTATATGAGGTTCTTTTTTGGCAAGTTCCCTTTTGTTATTAAATATGCATTTGTCATGTCAATTAATAAGTATTAGTTTGCATCTAACATTATTAAAATCGTTTTAAATCACAATTTACTATTGTGATTATATATTTGCAATCATGGTCGTGACAGAAAACTCAGAGTCATTCATTAACAAATATTAAGAACTTGAAGCTAGAAATGGACCATGAAGGTAAGGTGTCTATCTTGGTATTGAAGAAAAGGCTGAAACAGCCTCTGACAAAACAGTGCCCTCTAGTGGTTATATAAACACCTGGCGTCAAAGCAATTCTCTCACATGGAGTAGGTAGGGTCAGGAGTTGGGAATGTGGGTACATAAAGATGTCTTACTATTATGACATTAAGAGCAACATCAAGGGTGATCTCAAAGACAAGGAGGATGTGCTTCATTCATATAGTGAACATCTGTTGAAGGCCTACCATGTGCCAGCACTGGTGCTAAACATATGGGATGCAAAGATGAATAGAACAGTATTCCTGCCCTCAAGCAGCTCATAGACTAAGATAATCACATTTGCAAAAAGAAAGCACAGAAAGAAGAGAAGTAGAAAGATGGGAAGAGGAGCTAGGTATTCAAAGGAGGAAAAACATGAGCATTTTCATGGGCTCTAATTCCAACCAACCAGCCAAGCATTGAAGTGGTCCTTGAGTACTTATGACAGGTCCACCTCCAAAATGAACTGTTAAAGCTAGCAGAAGATAAAACTAGATAAACTCTCTTCTCCAAGGAAGAAAGAAACTCCAAGGAACTTCTGCATTACTATCATTCAGAAACAGCCTAAGAGCCTGATACCAGCAAGATAGGGGTTTATAGAGTTTGATGAATCCTCAGGAGCAGGGGACATTTCAGAGTTCACTATCCTTCCTGAGGCACTCTTCAATGAGGTCATTCCATGCGCTTTCTGGCAGAGGTATATGAGAGCCGTCATGGGTGCACATCAGAGGATCGACTTCAAACTTCAGACTGGTCATGGTCACTAATTGAACACTCACACTAACAAATGTGGATGACTATGTCTCTTTCGGCATTAACTATATTTGGTTTCACCTTGAGTGCCCCTCTTAAAGCATATCATAGCAATACATATTAATATTTTGATGCAGTATCACACACACTTATGTTGGTATATACCACTGAGTCACAGAAACCCATGGTATTACAGACAAATAAAAGCAATGAGTTGCTTTGGTGAATAGTCAAAAAAGACACAGACCCAAGAGAATCAGAAATGAAAAGAAGTGACAAATGTAACTGAGAAATGTTTTCTCTATGATCTTCCATAATAAAAGTATTCTTTATTACCTAGTTTGATTAATTATTCTACTTCCAATGTGGCTTCACTGAACCCTATACATATTTCCACCACAACACCTGTTACGCTATAATGCACTTTGTTTATATATCTGTCATCTTTTACTAGACGAACTTCTCAAACCTCCTTGAAGTGAAGGACCATGTCATTAATCACTGTATTCTTTCTTCCCTATTATTTCTAGAACAATACTTAGCACAAAATAGTCACTAAACTAATATTTACTGGTTGAGTTGCTACTCAAAATATGTAATACTTTGAAAGGAATATATATATCATTACACAGATTTCCCTGGGTATAAGATGTGTAAGAAGATAGACAGTTTACACGTAGGACAATTTAAATATAAAATTATTAAATGGAAAAATTATAGCCTTGCTAACAGAACAAAAGACTTTAAAAAAGTATCATTAAGTACTTATTGCACATGCAAAAATAAACAAAAATAAGAAAATGAAATGTTGACAGGACTATGAGGATCCTAGCATACGTAAGAATATACATTAATGCAAAAATATGGTTCAACATTGAAGAAAACAATCTAGACAAGCATTGTTCAGACCCTTGACCTAGGAATTTTATTTGGGGAAATTGTATTACAGCAGAAGATTACAAAAAAGATAAAGAAAAATGTATATAAGATGTTCTCAATACTTGTCAGAATAATGAAAAAAGGAAAATTAAACGAAGAAAAGATGCATGAAGGACAAGAGAAAGGAAGAAAATCAGGAGAGAAATTTTAAAATGAAAAGAGAGAAAGGGTAGGAGCAAGGAAGAAAGCAAGTAAGGGAAGAAGGGAGCAAAAGAAAGAAAAATGAAAATAAGATAAATGTCCAAGAATAAGGAAATAAATAAGTAAACTGGCATAGCAACATATGAACATACTATATGCTTAATTGAAAGATAAATATGTATATTGGACAGATGCATGGAGGGTATATATTCATACAGATATGTATGTAGATATGCATATATATGTAAATTAGTATTTATTGAGCATTATGGGTCAAGCACTGTGCTACGCTGTCACTACATTTAATCTTCACAGCAACTATGCCTGGCAGGTTATTTTGAACCATGTCTCACAGCTTAAATTTACACAAACGAACTTATTTCAAAAAAAAGTAAAAAAAATTAAATATCCACTAAGTAGTACTGTAAAAACTACACTTTACATATCAAAAGGCAATTTTAGTGATATAAACATTTAAAATACAATGCCCATTTTAAAATTTCATCTACTAAAATTGATAAATGTTAATAATAGCTTCTAATTTGGTAGGAGTCTTATGCAGAGTTGTGGGTGTGGGGGGACTAGAAGGTGGCACCACTATCTAAAAAGAATGAATTTGATGAAGAAAAATATTTCTACTCTCCTAAATGAAAGTATGTGTGTGGGAGAGGGGGTGTTGCAAGATCTTGGCCTTCATTTCTAAAAGTCTCTACCAACAGAGAGAAGCCCCAAACTGTCTCCATTAACTCCTGAGCATTTATGAGGTGAAAGGGAATCATGCAAACTGAGAATATTTAAATATTCTCTCTGCATAAAAGCTGTTTAGCTGCTGGAATCATTTCCTCTTGCTGTCCCTGAGCTAAAGAAGTGGATCGATCAGCAGGGGAGGTGAACAGATGCAGCTGGAGAGGAAGAGAGGCTTGGGGGAATCACATTTGAGCAGCCCTGGGGGATGAGACATGACAGAGGAGTCCACAGAAGCAGCTGGAAGGATGGAGCAATGGAGGGAAGGGGCTCAGTGAGGCAAAAGCAAGAGATGAGATGTGCTCGGAGAAGCTCACAGCTTGCAATACTTCCTAAATGTCTGCACAGAGTGAGGAAGACACTTATTCCCAAGGGGGACATAAGCCATTTCCCCTCTTCCAGTATAGCCTGCAGAAAAATTGAACACATATTTCCATCTTCTATTTGCTCTTTTTGGACATTCATTGCTTCTGTGATCAAGGCCCACCCAAGATACATAACCCTGCTGGCAAGTCTCATATTGTATCCTCATTTCCCAAAGGGTAAAGTCATTCATCTATATTAGGCTTGACCGTGAAAAATGTCAGAGAACACGCAGTATTCCTTCTCTCTAAGCATCAGGGATTTACTCTCTTCTCCCACCATCCTGCATAGGTGAATGTTACCTCCAGCTTCCTGCCTTTCAAGTAAATAAAAATGGCCAAGAGTCAGGATTCTTGAAAGAAGAGAATTCCTGACCAATAGAAAGATTAGAACTATTGCATGAATAAGGGCAGAAAACAAATTAACACTCCTCTGAAGACGTTTTAATAAAACTAGCCATGTAGAAAAAGCTGAATGCTCTGTATTTTTTAAAGTCACTATTTACAGAACATATTAAACTTCTTTGTTATTAATGTTGTAAATAAGAAAAGAACAAAATCACTCTTACCTTACAAAAATCTTTATTTTATCAATGAGGATCATCCTAGAAATTAAGATAATGATAATCCTTTGCATTAATATGGGCTTTACAGTCTATTGGCAATTAATATATGTTTTATATTATCTTCTTTAATTTTTAAAGGTAGAATTTTAGGATGTGCTTTTGCATATTATTTCTAAATTCTATTGTCAGATGTACAGGATATTCTTTAGAACAATTATTGCCTGTACACACATGTACATTTAAAAATTATCACTCATTGGTATCTAGTCTTGAGTCTATAGCTCTTTTAATTTCTGACAGCCCTTTCAGCACCTAGGACAGTGCTTCATTGTCAACACCACGTAGGTATTTGAAGGAATAAATGGTAGCATATTGAGGGGGAGAACTCTACTGCAAAACTCTACACATTTCAGGAGAATCCAGAAAAAGCTGACCTTCAAGATATAGGCACAAAATAAAATCATTTTTTAAAAATCTTTAAGTAGCAAACTATTATGCCAGTCTATTTTAATTCTAGAAATTGGGGGGGGGGGTAACCTCGTCTCAAGTAATGCTAACATGAAAGGCACATATTGAAACATAAATACAAGTCAATTTTCAGGGAACCATTCTCCAAGGAGTTTTATATGAATGTGTCATTACTTTCCCTTTTGTTCCCTGCAGACCAAGGCTTCTAACCTTGTTGCCTCTTACAAATAGCATATTTAACAAAAAAGATGAAGGAAAGAGAACAGAGAAGGGAATTAATATTCATTGAGCATTTAGGATTTTTAAGATGTGCCTGATAAAAACACTGACACTTTTTTAAAACCATTATCTAACCATTATCTAATTAGGTATTCTTATCCAGATGAGGAAACGGAAGCTCAGAAACCTTGAGCAACTGATCCAAGAGGTCCAGATAATCCTAGATTATCTATTAACCAGGCCTCATAATTATGAGTGAATATGTGTGCTTACATGTTCACTAAGTGTCTCTCTCTCTGTCTCTGTCTCTCTCCTCTATGTACATATGCATGCACACACACAGAAAGACACAGACAGAGTCAGTGTTAAAATGGGAACTGCAACAAAACTTTGAATAATGAAAGTAATACACAATGTTCCCTGGATGGCAGAAATAAACACAAAATGACAGAAATATCCTCTCATGGAAATCAGCCTCAGAATCTATCAGAGGAGAAGTCTTGAAGGTCATCTTTAGATGGAATAATTAAAACGTAGAGCTCTTAAATGCTAGGTGAGATGGGACCATGTAGGTAGGTTTTAGTTTAATCGTTTAATGCATAGAAGCCCAAGATTCATTTTCCTGACTTCTCCAAGCAGTTACCAAACCCTCTCTTCATACTATCCTAGAAATTGGACTGAATGTCCATATAGGCTTGGCCATGTTTCATTACATCGCAGCCTCTCCCAGAAGTTCTAAACATGTAGTTCAAAGAACTCCCCCCCACCCCAAAAAAAGACCCTTGCAAATGCATACAAAATTTGTGCATTTTTCTGGGATAGTATTTTATAACTTTTTCAGATTTTCAAAAGTATTTAAAAGTTAAGAACCACTGCTCAAGGCCGTGAGGTCAATCTCCATATCACCTCTGGTTAGCACAGTGCTTGGCACTTAATAAATGTCTGACTAGTAAATGAATGGACAGCATTTAATGGGACTCTGGAAGAAAATGTGAAGCTCTGTCTAAGTTCTTTGGCCTCCAAGAGTTCCCTAAACAGTTCTGTTTCAGAGGTGCTTCAGCATAATGTTGAATGGATGAGTTTTGGGGCCTTCTGCCTAGGTTCCAGTCTGGGCTCTACTACTTACTAGGTATGTGACTTTGGCCAAGCCATTTAGCTCTCTACTCAGTTTCTTCATCTCTGAATGGGGCTTATAATAACAACAGGACCTGCTTAATGTACCTGATGTATCTAGATAATGAAAAAAGGTGTTAAAAGTGCCTGGCACCGGGCGGCACACACCCAGTGACTATTATGGGGGGGAAGGTATTGATGCCGCTGGTGGTGACCATAACCACAGAAATACTTTGCTGTATCCCTGGGACATAAATCCAGATAATGTTAATGTCATAGTAGAGCAAACCCTATATTCATTTATTTAACATTATTTATTGAGTGCCTACAATAGCCCGATAGAGTAAGTAGCATAGGATGAAATTCTCATGCACACACATACACAAAATAGAAACAAAAAATTAAAATGTCATATTTCAACTTTTAGGGGTTTGTGGCTGAGAACTTTCTCTCAGTGTTAGATTTCTTATTATTTCCTTTAACTCCTTAGGCCATTATGACAGATAATATCAGCTTTCCTGAAATGTCTTTGACAAGGATGGGAAAGCAGGGAGATGTTCTCAGAGATGGTTCAGGTTGGTGTATCCTTTCCAGTAGGGTCCTTCCTGGGGAAAATGAGTCAAACTTGTCCTTGAAGATTTAAACTGGCTTCCTTTGAAAAGGCAATGTTTTTCTTTTAGCTCATTGGGCTTTGTATTGTTTTGTACTGTCACATGCTTTACCTCCCAATTGTTCTATATGCTTTTAACTCTGAAACATTTTGTAGCAATTAAGCTAGCAAAGTATATTAAGCATATTAACAGTAAATAACTATTCCGACCAGTTTAAACACTTGATGATTGGCTGTTATTGCAAGAATAATGTGCCAAAAATCTTCTGGCTGAATTTGTATTTTTATGAAATACTTTTGGTAAAATATTCTAGTCTGGTGATATACGCCTGTCTGTATTCCTATTTGTATATAATTATGTGTGCACAGTAAGTCTATGTGAATTTATACAAGCCCATCCTGAAGATGGTATGCATTGGATTTTAACAAATCAAGAAGCTCATTTACAAACAATAAAATTAAAGGCAAAATATGCATATATTATGCAGAAACTCTTTTTTTAAAATATCAGAAAGCCTCGGATTCATCATAACTAACAAGACTTGAACGAAGTACATTTTTTTGCTGCATTTCTTATTCTAACGGCCTCTCCCCACTGAGTTCTGGCTTTCTGCAGTGGTATAATAACTGATGGCAGGCTGACACACAGCCCAAGGAGAGCTCCATCAGGAGTCTCCTGGGCCCAGGGATCAGTGTGCTTAAAATATTAGGATTTGATAGAGTTAACACTTGCCCTTGAGCAGATGGTTTTGAACATTCTGTCAACACTGCCAGTGATTACTGCAAACAGATTCTTCATCCCAGAGGGACGGGAGTGAAGTGCTTTCTAGCTCCAGAGTCTCATCTAAGAGGTGTAAAACGTGTCATTTCCAGGGTCTTCTCTCAGCTGTGAGAAGTGCAAACAGTTCCCACACCATGCAGCCAGAGCCGTGACTCAATCAAGAGCCTTTGCCTGGGTCTGAGAGGAAATACAAACCTAGCTGAACTTAAACTTAACCTAAATCTTTCCATATCATGTCAGAAGAATACTTTGGGCTTATAAACTTCTTTCTACAACTTGCTAAAAAGAGGACTAACAGTAACAACGATGTAAGGGATGTGAGGATGGGGAAGACACTGTGGAAACAAATTGACCTTAAAGTTTGCCAAAGTAGGAATTAACACATCTACCTGTGTTTGTATTTAATCTCGGCAAATTCATTTTTGGGGGAAATGTCTCTTCAAATTAAAAGTATTTCCCTCTCATTTAGAGGGAGCTGTTTTATAAGAATTAGGAAAGCAAATAATCAACGATGGGAGATCATGGAAAGCAACATGCCAGATTTTCATTCTGCAATGGAACAAACAAGATCAGAGAAGAAGGCATAGAGGCTGCAGCATCGGTTAGAAAGACAGCTTCTGAGACGCTGGAGAGGGAATGCTCTTAATTTGGGGGTGCCAGGGTGTCTAGGAAGACTCCTGTGGGAGAGGGGGCTCAGATGACTTCTGGCACATAGGGCTGGTTTTACCTGGGATCCCACAATTTACACTGGCTTCTCCTGCACCAGGGGTGAGGGGCCAGCTCTCTGCATTCCATTCCTGGATGCTTCCCCAGGGAGTTGGTGCAGACACCTCCCAATGGTGGACAATATAAATCAAGATACACCTGTACTTAGCAGCAGGGGTGAAAGTGTAAGAATCACATACCCACCATTAAGTCTTGCATGTGCCTTTCTCAGTCAGACTACAGCAATATGAGGTGGGCTGACTACAAAGTGCAGGCAGACAGGAGTATTTATAGGACCCTGGGTCCTCAGGCTTTCATGCAGCCTGTAAGTCTCCGAGCCTGTCAGTGCAGCTAATGAGCTGGCCCTGCTGCATTTGCAAAGCTTTCGAGTCAGACATCCCTGAGTTCAGATTTCAGCTCTGACATCTGCTAGCTGTGCAAGCTTGGTTACATTGCTTGGTCTCCCTAAGCCTGTGTACACATCTGTAAAATGGGTAGAAGAAAATCTACTTGGTAGGCTTGTCATGAGTATCAGGTGATGTAATGGCCTGTGAAACCATCAGTAAATATTTTCCAAAGGTCTGCTTTCTGCCTAGCACTGTATTGTGAAGAATGCCATTAACTAAATGAAAAAGGCTCTACTCTAAAATAAGAGTGACCAGAGTTCAAAAGACAGAACCTATACTCATGGAAACTTTGCTGTGGAATAAGCTGATATAGGACCTCTTACCAACAGTTATTATTGTTTCATTGTTAGAAAATAAGGTGCAAGAGGAACACCTCCATCTTCACCCTCTGGAAAATATTGTCTTAGGTTCTGTCTGGTCATAACTGTTAGCTGATCTGCATTAAGTGAACCTGAGCTGCTTCTTACTCTTACTTCTAAGGGGCAATGCTTTTCAGGACAACCAAGCCTGCCAAATCCAACACACAGACAGCATTTTTTAAAAGAAAAGTAGAGGGAAGTGTGTGAGAGGCAACACTTAAAGATTTACAGATCCAGACCCTGGCTCTCATGCTAAAGGTTTATAACCTCCCCCTTCCTTATATTATTTTGCTGCGATGCTCTGAACACCTGCACTATTAAATTCTTTTCTTGGATTTTTTTTAATAAGAAAAAATTAACAAAGTAAAATTTGTTGACAGTGTTCACAGTCAACGCAGTGGGTGTTCCACCTATGTGCTGTCACATTTTTCATGTTCATTTCTGCAGGTGCTAAATACATGCTGACAACAACATATGTTACCAATCTTAAATGTTTTTTTTTTTAAACTCGTAATTAAAGAGTGCTCACAGCTTGAAAAAAAAAAAAATAATACAGGTGAAAGCTGCCTCTGCCCAAAGATTTCATCTTATTTTTCTTTTGCCATTTAGGTGGTTTAAATGCAGCATATATATTGAAAAAGTAAGCTCTTAAAATTATTATGTATGTAAATAGCAGCCATAAAACAAATTTGTAACTAAATGCTAAAAACACTTCAGTTCACTTCCTCCCCCAGAAAAACCCATTTATCTCTTTCTTGGTTTTTTGTTTTGTTTTGTTTTATTCTTGACTGTTTTTAAATTTCTCTTGTTCCTTTTAATAATGCATTTAGGCTTTCTGGGAAATCACACAAACTCTCCACAAAGGACTTATTACACCACACAAACCTTAAAAGTTGTAGAAACATTTTCTAAGTGGAATACAATTTTTCGATCTTTTTTGTTACTTTCTGACTTGCGTATAAGATCACTTTTGCATAGTTAAATAATTAGCAGGAAACCACTGTAATTTTATTCCTATGAATTTTGAAGATAATTTCTTTTCATTGGCCATCAGGAGACAGCATAACAGCTTCTGCATCCTTCCACTAGGGACCAATGATGGGGTGACTGATGAAGTTTTCAAAATAAGACTTGATTCTCTGACATCTGGTAAGAAAGAATTTAGAAATGGTCCCCAAATGGGAGGAAGTATCAAAATCAGCAGAGTACTCAGTCTCCCTGATTTTGACCCCTATCCTTCCCCTAACTGCAGGCACTCAGCTGAGCTTAGTCCAGGATCTTAGGCCTTTACTGAGATTTTCACATAACGAAGCTGCCATCAGGATGACCCCTCATTTGAAGGTCTTTCTTTGAATACCCCATACAATGTTGCTTTACCCCAGAACTCAGACACATGACACTCCTCTGTGGACTTTTAGGTAGTTGTCACTATCGTAAGTTAACCTTTTTTTGTCCTTCAAGCTTGTTTATTGTTTGTTTCTCTGACTAAAATGTAAGCCCCCATGAGATCAGAGACTGTGCCTCCTCTTGCACCAGGGGTGAGGGGCCAGGTCTCTGCATTCCATTGCATTCCCCCTACAAACTCTTGTAGTCAGGAATTGGAAAGGAGGCTGATATATTAAGCATACAGTTAATAATCATACGAGCATGGGTTCAGATCATGGTTCTGTCCCTTATTTTAATCAACTTGCCTAATCTCCCTGCATCTCTGTCTACACCTGTTCACATCCAGCACAGAGCCTGGCACAAAGCAGCCAGATGTTCAATAAAAATTTGTTGAATACATTAATAAGTAACTTAAGAAAAATGCAAATCTAGGCTGTTTCTCCAGGACATTTTGATTCAGTAGGTCTCAGGTAAAGCCAAATATATGTGGTGAAAGTACCACAGGTGGTTCAGATCATCGGGCATATTTAAGAAACACTCTCTCATGTGTGTTGCTACCCAGCGTGGTCCATAAACCAGCAGTGTCAGATTTGTCAGGGAGCTTGTGAGAAATGCAGACCCCTGGGCCCAGCCCTTGATGCACTTACATTAGCAAGATTCCTGGGTGATCTGTTCACTAAAGTTTGAGAAGCACTGCATAGCCACATGTGTTTCTAGACCAAGTCTCTCTTGCAAGGAGATGGCCATCACCAAATGGAGGTATTACCAGGATGTTCTGGCAGAGATCCTCACCTTGGCCTGGGAGCAGGAATGGAAGCTCTCTGACTGAAATTATCGGCTCAATTCCCCCACACCTCTGAGACTAAATATTTAACGTGTAGACCAGCAGTTCTCATAGTGTAATCCCCAAACCAGCTAAATCAGTATCACTTGCAAACTTACTAGAAATGCAAATTCCTGGGTCCCACCTCAGACCTACTGAACCAAAAACTCTGAGAGAGGGGCCCAGCAATCTTCCTTCTCACCAGCTCTTCTCATGAGATTGTGATTCATACTCAAGTTTGGGAACCACTGTTCTAAACCAGAGTGTGCCTCTCCCTAGCTTGTTCTCCTTCCTTATTTATTTTTGTTAATGAAAAGTTTTAGAAATCCCAATGCTTAGGCCACACTCCAGACCAATTAGATAAGCATTTCTGGGAGTGGCACCCAGATTTCAGCAAACTTTAGATCTTTTTCTTTGATTCTGATAGCAGTCAGGGTTGGGAACCACGGCTCTAGACCACAACTAGTTCTACCTGGCTGCTTGGCAATAATTAGTCACAAATAGATATAGAAATACTTAGAAGCAAAATGAGATTCAGACAGCGGTTCTCCACTTTAGCATACATGAGAATCTCACCTGGAGGTCTTGTGAAAAAACAGATTGCCAGATCTTACCCCAGAGTTTATGAGTCAGCAGATATGGGGTAGGGCAGAGAATCTGTATTTCTAACAAGTTCCCAGGTGATGCTGGTGCAGCCGGTCCAGAGAATATACTCTGAGAACAACTGCTCTGTAGTAATCAATCTCCAAGTTAGTCCAAAGACATTCAGTTTAAAGCAAGGACAAGTCTTGTGTTGTCAAATTCTGCAAGTACAAACATAGAAGTCACATTTGTGCTGGCTTGGGCCACTTTTCACTGTTTTATTCCCCAGGTGGCAGCCTCAGCACACTGTGAGCAACTGCACTGTGATGATCTGGGACTATATTCTAACGTCTCCCCCACAGCCTGCAGGTTCATTCTTACTCATTCTCCCTTATCCTCTGCCTATAGCACACCAATGTATAGAATCTTATTAGGTCACATTCACAGGCTTTGCTGAGGAAGAATACACATCTCCCAGCCTCTCTGACATCTATATTCTGACAGCCTAGATGAGCTTCTTCCAACATGGTCTGGCTACAGAAATCATAGGTCACTAAGTAGAGCCACTTGAAGCCAAGGGGTCCAGTATTTTCAATCTCTGTAAATGTTTCCTCCTCCAAACTCTTGTAGTCAGGAATTGGAAAGGAGGCTGATATATTAAGCATATAGTTAATAATCATATGAGCATGGGTTCAGATCATGGCTCTGTCCTTTATTTTAATCAACTTGCCTAATCTCCCTGCATCTCTGTCTACAGATCCAAGAAACAGGAGGGAGGCTCACAAGTCAGACACTCCTTGGTTCCAATCTCTGCCCAGCTGTGGATTACCTCAGTACTTTGAGGGAAGTTATTTCTCTGCATCTCATTTGTGTTCTAATGGCATTACTGCCCCTCAGGGTTGTGCTGGGGAGCAAATGAATTATTCTATTTAAAGGGCATAGAATATTTGGCTGGTAATTTATAAATTTTAGCCTTTAAACTGCTCATATCTCAGACTCCTCCACATAATGCTCAACCATTCACGACTCTGCCTCCAAATAGCTGTCTGTAATCCTCTACTTCCTGGCCCCTCATCATGTCTTGACCCCAGTACCTAGTTATGGCCCCCACCATTCCAAGGGGACCTAGTAAACTAGGCATTTTACATGGACTATCTCATTTAATCCTCTGAACAAATGTGAGGGGTATGTTGAGGTATTCTTAAATTATAAATGAATAAATTTAGGCCTGGAGAGATTAAGTAACTTCCTCAAGGTACACAGTTCCCCTCGCAAATGGGGAATTGAGATTTAAACTCAAGCAGACCTGACTTTCCAGCCTACCGATGGGCTGTCGGTGATCAAATCCAATGGCCTCGTTTCCAGATCCTTATACTCCCTGGTCACCCTGGGCAATTAAGGGCAACTGACTACTGTCCCTGAAAGTTTCTTCCTTCTAGACTTACCTGTCACAGCATTACCCTATTCTTTCTCCTACTTTTTTAATTCTTTCTTAAATCTCCAAACCAGTATTATAAACTTCAACCTCTCTCCTAAACTCCAGACCTTCATTTCCAATTGCCAGCTGAGCATTTCTGCCTGGGTTTGACCAGAGACTCTGCCTCCCCCCAAGGGGCTTGTTCTCCTTCCTTATTTATTTTGTTAATGGCACCACCATCTTCTTAGGCACCAGGGTTCAAAACCTCAGAGACATGTAGTTAGTTGGAGCCTCTACTTAGCTAGCCTCACTCCAAACTCACTCTTTTCACAAACTACACTTCCCTTCTAAAAGGCCCTTAATGCCACTTCTCAACAGCAATGTGGCCAATGAAAATTACAGATACCACCACTGCCCTTCCCCTTTTTCTAAGAATTAAATGGAAAATTAGTCATAAACTTACTTTGTGACTTAGACCTTTGGATATCCTGTGCTCTATTTTTCCTGTTAGGAGGAATTATCCAGGAAACAACCTTTTCACGTATGAAGATGTTTGTCTTCATGTATGAGAAGCAGTTGGAATAAGCTAGGAGAATTAAACTCATAATCCAGTAACACCATAATATAATGTATCATGCTTATTTGTCCACTATTTTTAAAAAATAACTATTTCCAAATAGATTGAAATTTTTTAGAAAAATTCATTCAGCAGTGATGAATGAAATACATAGTCTTTAAGGTCCAAGAGCATCAACATATGGTTTTAAATTGTGGGATTTAAAATCCAAACTGTTTTAATGATTAAATGACAGTTATTTCTAAACTCTGTAAATCCAAAGTTAGGGCCCGGGGTCTAAACTCCCTTCCCTTAACTGATATTTAAAATCACAGAGCTCTCTGGATAAGCTATTTACTACTTCTGCGTGTGAGTTTCTCCTGTTTATTTAGCAATAATCATAAAATACCACCAGAGACAGAGAGCAGTGAAGTCTTGAAAGAGATTGATTTCAAAAAGCACTGCCATGCTCAGACTGACACTGTCTGAAACCCATGGCCAAAAGCAGTTTGCATCACTGACTTATTCTGGGGCTGGTCTCAGATTAGAGGCCAACTGCACAATTACATTCACTCTGCTGGTCTGCAATATATAGTGCAGTGAAGTAAGGATGCAGACTGTACATGAAGTATAAATCACCAATAATATATAGTAGGTTTTTAGGAGCCCAAACTAAATCACCTGGAATTTTGCCAAACTCAAAAAGGAAAAAAAAAAAAAAAAGAAAGAAAGAAAAGCCGTAACAATCTTCTTTCTGCTAAGAATAATTATGTGAAATGTTCCCAGTAGGGTTGCCACCTTATTAAGTACCCAATTGTGATCCACGGCTGCTAGGGACTGGCTAACAACATGATGAATGCTTTGTACAAGATCTATAGGAAGGACAAGCAAAGTTAAAGGAATATGTTATTTGGAAACATAATGCAGCTGAAGTTCAGGAGCTCCTAATGAAAACACATCTTTAACTGTAATTATTGGGTGTTACTACACTTATATAATGAACACTGGCCATCACTACCTAATTTCATTTATTTTATAAATCTATGTCAAGATCTACCCTAAAGGGCAAATAGAGAAAATATACCACAAATTTAATTATTCTAATATTGTTTAAAGAATCAAATGTCAATCACTCTAAATGAACATTCTTTGTAAGGCACAATCATTTTAAAAATATAATTCATGTCCCAGTGAGAATAAGCTAGTATTCTAGTCACTACAAAGGGTTAAAATACAGATGCTGTGAATGAAATGTATAATCCTTAAGGCCTTAGAGCATTAAGACATATCTGCTCCTTAGGGTCCATCTTTGTCCATAATCAATTTCTTCCCTTGGAGAACATTAATTGTCTCTAATGATAGCTTTCCATCAATACATCCTTGATCTTAAAAGGCCTGTACAGCTTTTTCCTTTATTCAATCAAATCATCTCTACAATTGCCCCCCTTTAGTAAGATAATACCTTTTAAGCCTTGTATTTTAATATAAAAAATAAGAGGTAGCTGCAAATTCTAATGGAAGTGCTAACATTTGAGAACCAGGATGATGGCTTCCATTATCCTAAATAATGTTTGAAGATTACAGAAAGCACTGTGTTTCAAAAGGTGGAAACTAATCCACCACTTTCAAATTATTCCTTGTATAAAAATCTGTTCTGACATTAGGACTTTTTTTTTTTGCCCTAGTGACGGCACTGTATATTTAAATATTTGAATATGAAAGATAATTTTTCAGTTCTGGAAAAGGCAAATAATTGCTATTTATAAGAACAAAATGCTGAATAATTCAAGGAATTGACAACTTTAAACACCAAAGCCCTTTATTTTGTTATTCTCCTGATAAACCATTCCCACACTCTTCACTCAAACCACCACAGCCCTAATCAGTAGTTACTAAAATTATTTAATTTCATGATGGCTATAAAAACAAAACAAAACAAAAAACAAAACAGAAAAGAGACCTCTCTCTTCATGACCTGCTAGTGTGTCTTGCTCCCCCCACTCCCAATTGCCTTCCTTGAAACTGGTTTTCTAAAGGCATGGAAATTCTTTTTTTTTTTTTTTTTGTCAGTCCACCGGTTTGTTTCCATTCAAATAGACAATTGCTCTTGCACTGCTTTATCTAGGTTACCCAGGACAAATCTGTGTTTCTGTCCATGGCCTAACAACAGCTTCTGCAGAGATTGCCCTAATATTTATAATAGGTAAGAAAACTTGAGAAGAAACACAGATAGGACAAAAGCTGTCTATCTTACAGAATTCTTCTTTGGGTAATTTCTATATTCAGTAGGAACATAGCAAAATTTCCATGCTGCATATAAAGTATCATTCTTATCATTGCAAGATTAGGAAGCCCTCCTCGCCAGAGTCCACGGCTTACATGTGTGCTTTCTCTCTTACTTACAAAAAATCTGCCAGCGTTCTAGGAAATAGATGAAGAGACTCTGTGGAATGTAATTAACTGCAAAGCCCAGGTGATTAAAAAACCGATTAAAAGAAAATAACACATGCAGCACAGAAAATACCTTATTCACTGAAAAAAAGCGGAGGGATGGGAGATAAATAAAAAACTTACTAATTTATTTGGGGTTTCTCTAGTAATATGTGCAATACTAAATGCTAAATTTATATAATCAATTAAAACATAAGCAATATTTCATAATTACATTGGCTGCAAAAAGCATACCAAAAGAAATATTATAATTCTGTATGGGGGGAAAGGTGTATATGAGGTAGATAATATCACCCTAACAAATATCAGACCTAAACAAAACACACACACAAAGTGAGACCAGTTAACAACCAAGATAAGAGATGAAAATTGCCACTGAAGCAGATCAACTTTATTCAATGCCCTGATAAGCACCTATTTGCTCTTCCCCATTATGCTTTCTTAGTATTTATAAATTATCATTTAATTATGCTGGCAAGTGGTAATTGTCAAATAAAGCTCAGATAGGCATAAGCCCTCAGGCTGCACATGACAGAAAAATATCTGTTAAAGCTGGGTTGATTCACTCGCTTAGGAAATAATTTCCTTTCTTCTTTTTATCCTTGCCAACAAATTATATGAACTGGCACTTTGTGCTTTGTAGGCATTTTGAAGCCTATGTAGATTACAGAAAAGAAAAATTAGTTGTTTCAATATCTACCGTTCCTAAATTATTCTGCTGATTTAAGGCACCACATACCAAGAGAACAAAAGAGTGCCAAAGATCAAGAAATTCAACCCTTCCTCTACTTATAGTTTATGCTCAGGGTCATTTTCAATTGAGGAAATCAAGATTTGGAGAATTATTTTACATATGGTACAATGGATTTTACATAAAGTAGGAATTGGAACATGACATTCATCCCATTAGGAGAAATACAGAAATCTCTTTTTCCTTAAGTCTCTTACTACTTAGGTTTAATTAGTACCCATCCACTCTACCTCTTTTGTATTGAGTATTATAAAAAAATTTTTCCAGCTAGTTGCAGCACTTCAGCTGTGGAGCATAAACACAAATAGAGGATTATAATGCATACAAAAAGATAAGTTGAACACCAAGAAGCAATTTAATTCATACCTAATATTTAGACAGAATGTTGCATTTTGGTTATATATGTAGAACCACTTGTAAATTATTTTTATTTGTAAGGTTGAGCAGAGAAGACATGGAATATCCTTCCCCTCCCTTTTGAGAGAGAGGGGGAGGGAAGGAAAGAGAAAGAGAGAGAGAGAGAAGGCAAATCTGTCAAAAAATATCTATGGAAACTCAAGTTCCTGCTGTGAGCAAAGATCATCACCCTCTTTTCTTGTTCCATTTCTCTCTCCCTCCCTCCAGCTACCCTGGGCTGCTTTGAGTCCCTTTAGATATTATATTCCCTCCTGCCTCAGAGCCTTTATACATGTTATTCCCACTGCCTGGAAAGTTCTTTTACAACTTCAATCCCACTCTCTTCTCCCCCTCTAATCCTCTCAATCTACTATAAGTTCTACCCATTTTTAAGATCCTAATTCAAACATCCTTCCTTAGGAAAGCTTTCTCCAAACCCCCACTTCCAACTCTAGACAAGGTCACCTGGTGTTGCCATATACCTTCATAGCCCTTATTACAGTGTAAAAAACAAAAACAATGATAATTGCAAAATATAACCTTCATTATGTGCCAGACCACTGTGTGTTCTAACAAAAACTCACGTCTACCTTGTGGAGGAAGACACTGAGGCACAGCAGCATTAAATAACTTGCCCAAGATTCTGTGGCTAGCAGGTGGTGGAGCCAGGATGTAAACTCATGTCTGGGTCTGGAATGTGTGCTCTTAACCACTACTTCTTGCAGCTGCATTTACTTGCACAACTGTCTAGTCACTATTTGTCAATTCCCCCCCAACCACCACTAGTTTATAAGTGCCATGAGGCCTGCGATCATGTCTATTTTGTTCAGGCCTGCTCTGTAATAGGAACTCAATAAATAATTATTGAATCAATGACCGAACATTCAGCTCAAAATAAACACACAGGTTGGAACCTGAAGACTGCTGCATATCCCTGAGCTATTCTAGCTGCCAACACAGGTCCTCCTTATTTTGGCCCCTGTCTTCTGCCTTAGTCCAGGAAGATAGCTCGGCCTGGCAGAAAGAACTTCATGTATCTTTGCATCAGTGAATAAAGTGCTTTTGTTTTGGGGGCTTCTTTGCAATGCCTTAATTCCTTTCATTTTAAAGACTTTAACTAAAATCAAATGTTTTAAGTGCTATCAATACTTCAAAACATATATGTTCTATAAAAAATCCATTTATAGATATGTTTTCTTTTGAGACTGAGTAGATATTAAGGTTAGTGACATATATTTTAATACAGACTCAAAAACACATCCTACTCTGGATGCATAGAAACAATGGTATATTTGGCATATTTTGCAGCCAGAATAGAGGGCGCACCCTAGGTACAATCTGTATATTATTAATACTTATTCACAGTCAACAGGAATGTTAACAATGTTTTGTCAAAATGCATAACTCATTTGAATATGCAGTCTATCCTTGAATAATTCAATTCACAGTACTCATTTGAAAAGTTAGCCGTTTTCCTATTTTGCTTTGTTTGTACGTACTTTTAGAGCATTTTAGTCCATGATGTGGGCTATTCAGCAACTGATGCAAATTTTCCTTTTAAAAAGGAAATAAAATGCTTTTTAGTAATCAAAATATAAAAACACATCCAGAATGGCACTTGGGAAACCGAACATAACCTTAATTCAGGCAGCCCTTTTTAAAGAAGAGATGTTCCTACACAGGCTATTAATTGGGAATTGCAAGACTAAACTACATTCGCATCTTGGCATTCATAAATACTTTCTAAGCACCCAGGAATGGTTTTCAACTACTTATTTATTACCACAGGCATCACTCTAACTCAATCAAAAATTCTTCTAAAACGAAGTCACAATTTTTAAAGAATGCTTTGCATCTTCTGTATTCTGTATCATTTTTGCCACTTATAATCTAGTCAGTATTTGTTGTAGCATTGAAGCACTTTTCATTATTAGAAACTTGATTTTTTAAAAAATAAAGCATTTACTTCTCATTACCATAAAAACAAAACAAAATAAAATCTACCCCATTTGAAAGTTGAAGGAACCAAGACATAAAACATCAAGTGCTTTGCTGAAAAAAGTAAAATATTGGCCAGTGACAAATAATTTTGCTTTAAAAATAGTCCATGCTGTACAACCACAGATATTTACATGGTTTACCTGGAAGAGTAGTTCAGAAATAATATCAGTAAGGCCATCAACATGTAGCAAATTTCTTTTTATCGAAAAGTCCAATATTTATTAAGTGCAAATAATCTCTTTCTCTCTCTCCTCCTCCACTTGCCCCTCCTCCTCCTTCTCTTTCTCCTCTTCCTTCTTCTTTTGTACCATTGCTAACAAATAATATTCTGGATGAATCCAAGGCCTATGACACTGGGAAGTATCTTGTGACTCTTCAGAGAAAGAGTAAGTTATGTTGAGTATATAGATTGAGGATTAAGCATAATGATTATATTCTAGGCCTAGCATCCTGGCCACCTGTATGTGTATATGTGCTAACTAACCAAAGAATTCTGGGAACTCATAAATTAAATTCCTGAATGTTTCATTAAAAAATGTAAGATTTAGTGGATCATTATAAATCACCAAAGAGGATATTGAAGAGATAGTATAAGAGGTGAAAACTAATGTTTAAAAGGAGAGACGGCAAATTCACAAAAATTTCAATTTAATTTTCTAACCAGTCTTCTGTATATTGACTGAAATGTTATCAAGCCCCCCAAATACATAATTCTATGCAATTGCTACTTTTCCTTTAACTTCAATGCTTTTAGTACATAGCACAACCATCTGTACACTAGGAGCTAAATAAATGCCTGTTGACTGGTTGTGGAATAAGAAAAACATTCCAACACTCTCCAGTAAAAATATAATGTGAACACATGTAATTCTAAATTTTCTAGGAGCCACATTTTAACAGTTTAAAAGAAACTGGTGAAATTGATTTTGATAATATATTTCATTTAACCAATATCCAAAGTATTATCAGTTCAACATGTAATGAACCTAACAAATTATTCATGAGGTATATGACATTATTTGACATTTACAGCACACATCTCAGTTTGGACTTTCTTCCTTTCAAGTGCTCGACAACCACATGTGCCTAGTGGTTACCATATTGATCAACAAAGACAATTCAAATCATGTTAATTAAATGAGTATTTTTCTCTCTTGTGTTCTAAATTAATGATGTTTTGGTATAACTAATGATACAGAAATAATGTATTTTCCAACATAAAAAAATAAGTTGTTTGGGCAATTAATATGTTTTACATATAGAAGTTGTACTCCCACATCCATAAAAAGGAAACATTTATAATTGTCTATGTTAGTTGAATTATCTTTAGCAAGTCCACACAATAATGACTGATAGTGCTTATCAGCATTGCTTCTGAATTTTCTAGTGAGTTTTGTAACTATACTTGGGAATTAAGATAAATGTAGAAAAATACAGAGAAAATATGTGAGATAAACCTTATAATCTGGGCTGAGTATGAATAGAAATATGTGTCTACAGCCAGTAGCATCTATGCTCTATCTTGTTTTGAGTCACCAAACATAAATTCTATGAATCATCCTTTGATGCACCATCTCTGTCTCTTAGTCACTTCTTTTTGAAATATTGTAATTATAATTGATCTCTCACTCTCCCTTTAGTGGTACTCTTTACTAATTATAAAATCTTGTCAATTCTGCCTCCAAAATGGATTTCATCTTTATTTCTACCTCAGCAGTCTCATAGATTTAGATAGAGCCTTTTTCATCTGATTCTTCTTGGACTGTGGTCACCTGCAGGCTCCAGTCTTCAATGTACAGTCTTTAATGTACAGAGATCGGAAAAGTCACTGTTTGCTCAGAGTCTTCTAATGCATAGGGTATAGTCCAAACTCCTCAATGTGGTTACCAGAGCCCTCCACAATTTGATTCCAACTTACTTATCTTAAACTACTACCTATAACCTACTGCCTCTTAAACTTAGGTTCGCTATACTATAATATACTGACCCTACTAGTTTTCCATCCTGGAAAGCCTTTCCAGCCTCAATTCTCAACCTAGTCTTCAAAATCAAATTTGAATCTCATTTCATGAAACTTTTCTAGATCCATCTATCTATCAATTCGATAAATGTTTTATGAGAATCTTTGCTGTGTACCAAATACTAAGCTACATGTTGGGGATTTTTAAAAATGTTTTTTTCTTTAAAAATCCCCCAAATTGGCAAGTGACGTTTGGAATATAACAGGATAAATGCTATGATCAAGATATGCACAAGATGTTGTTGAAAGGCCAGAGGGAAGAAAAATTCTACCTCTGTAGAGAAAGGGCAGAGAAGATTTTACAGAGGAGGTGATATTTGAGCAGAATCTTGAAGAATTAATATTAATTTGCAAGGTGGAGAAAGAAAGGAAGAATGTTCCTAGAGGATGAGACTGACTATCCAAAGGGCACAGAAGCATGAAAACATGTCCATGATTGGGGAATGCAAAACGGTTGGATATTACTAAAAGAAGGGTGATATTCAAAAGATTGAACAACCAGTATGGCATAAGTACTGATCAATCAGAATTGACATGGACTTACCTGTGCATACCAACTGGATAGTAGCCCAGAACCAAAGTCAGGTGTGGTCCGCACAAGAAGAGTGGCAGGAAAAAATAGGTCAATAACAGATAGCAGGTCTATATAATGATTTAAACTTATTTCAGGAAGGAAGAAAGAAGCATTGAATGATTTCAGACAAGTGAAAAATATGTGATCAGTTATATTTTAGAAAGATCAACCAGGCAACTGTATAAAGAACAGCTTTGAAAGGAAAGAAACAAAAGGCTTAGACAATAGTTGGATGATTGCAGTAGTCCAGGCAAGAGAAGAAATGTAGCTGAACTGAAACTGTGGTCATGAAGATAGAACTGAAGGATCAAATTCAAGGCATATTTAGGAGATAAACTTTGCAGGATTTGATGTACAATTAATTGAGCACAAGGGATGGGAAACTACTAGATAGATAAATGATGTATTCGAGGTTTCTAATTGGGAAAACTGATGCACAATGATGCAATCAAACCAAACAAACAGAGGCTATAAAAAAGAGCAATGCTTTTATAAATGCAGAGTTTAAAATATCTGAGGAACATAGTTGGGTATGTCCAGAAGAAGGCAATTAATAGGAGACAGAATCCAGGAGAGCTAAATGAGTCACAGGTCATTATGTGGTGGTTGAAATAAAGAAAATAGATGGGTTTCCCAGGGGTAAGAAAAAAAGTAAGAAACAGAAATGGCTTAGGATAGAATCCTGGTGAAAATCATCATTAAGGAATAGGAAGAAAAATAAATCAGTGTTTTGTCTTATATTGAAGCTATTTAGAGACCTCAGTTCTCTCTTCAATACATCTTGAGTTCCAGAAGGGCAGAAATCACACCTTATTCATCTTTGGGTACCTTTGACATTCATTAAGAGTATTTGACATCTAGTAAGATTGCATACACACAAGCAAAATATTTGCTGAGTTGAATTGAGCTTCAACTTCATCCTTGAACACTTGAGGAATATATTATATATATATTCATGTGCATGTATTCACATTCATAAATACATGTATTCATTTATTAGCCTATTTGATTAGATTACTCTTCATAGCTGTATCATTGCATATGAAAATGAATTCTTCAGAGTACCTTCCAAATTCACTCACAGCCCTTGAGTACTATTTTTCTGAACGAATACTCCAATCCATGTTCCAATGGGCCATAAAGCCAGCCATCTCATGAAGGCAGTTGCTGGTTAATCAACAGTATAAACCATGGACAGTGTGACCTGAAGGATTGATCAATGAAATGGTTATTCTCCCTCTACTTTTCCTCTTTGTAGAGATTGTGATGTTATGGAAATATTCAGAAACACCTGCTCTACTACAATTTCATATATGGCATGTACATGGCATGTTACTTCATCCCCTTGAGTCTGTTCGCTCATTTGTAAAATTGGGATAATATGACCTACCTCTCAGTTTCAATGATGTGTACTAAATGCAATCTTGCAGGTATAAGCACCAAATTCATTGTTTGCATAGTTAGAACCTTTATCTTTGGTTATAATAGAACATTATTTTCTCCTTTGGATAAAGCACTAAGAAGAATAAAAGATATTTCCCAGTAAAGGAACTAGAAGGTATGAACTATCCCAAAAGTGAATCTCTATCGAGGATGGACATTTTCAATGAAATCTGTAATAACATGACTAAGTTTTTAAGTATAGTAGAAAAAGACATGAGTCTCTGTGTAAAGAATCATTGAAGATAGTTCTCTTCTTAATTGTTACTTTGACCAATTTGAGCACAATTATGCTTTCTACCTCAGCAGAGGTGCAGGCTGGAACGAGAGGATGTAAAGGCTTAAGTAAAATTAAACTAATTGAATGCCAAGTTTGTGCAAGGCAATGTGCTAGATGCTGAGACGAAAAGCAGAGAAACCTCTGCCTTCACCTGAACCACTGACAAAATTCTGGGCCCCAAGAGAGGCACCATGAATGTTTCCTAGTCCAGCTAATTGAGGGTCAGGATCAGGATTGATGGTGGAATGTTTGCCTTGTTATCCGTATTTTCCCTAATACCAATGAAAAAGTCAACTTACCTTTCTACAATACTACTATAAGAAAAAGCTATAAGGAATACTAGTAAAGTATATAAATAGCCCAGGATCATCAAAACCCATGAAGATTAGAGTGTCTTGGTCACATTTAATTATTTCAGCAAGAAGGAGGTCAAGAGGTTTGAGATTGAAAAAAAAAAAAGAAAGTTAAAAAATCAAGGTAAGATTAACCTGGTCTAAGTAACTTACTCAGGGAAAGAAACAGAAAGTATCAGATGGAGAGCTGCCAATGGGATGTCTTAGCAGAGCAAGACAATCATGAGCTTTTGCAATAAAATGATGTGGGTTCCGCTCCCGGCTCTAGACTTCACCAGCTGATTGATCCTAGCCTTAGCCATTTGGTTTCTTCAACTTGCAAAATGATGAAAATGTTAATAGCAATAAGTCCATCATAGGGTTCCTGCGAGGCCCCCATGAGTTGAGGTATGCAGACATTCTTCGTAAGCTGAAAAGCACTATGCCCACGGGAACTTAGGTCACCAGCAGCAGTGCTGTAAGCGTTCTGACACATTGCCAGCGGCTGCTGTACATTTGCACGTTTGACTAATAGAAACTTAAAACTGCCTATTCCTCAAAATAAGCTGTTCATAAACAAGGCAACTCATGCAAAAGTTCTGATTTTCTTAGTTTTTCTTAGTCCTGACCTCAAACCCTCAGTCCCAGCCAAGAGAGAAACAAATATATATGCCCCCACATTTAAATTTAAGATTAATATGGGCGATTCTAGGCCTATTAAGGAATGTAAATAGATTCCTTATAATGCTTAAATTGTTCTGCATATTGTGAATGTGCATTGTAAAACATTTCTGACATAAGGTTATGGAAATATTAAAACAAATTTATTATGCACCAATGTATTTCTCTATTTGTGTAGCTTTTATTTCAATTTTTTTCTTAAAAGTTTATTATGGGATATTTCTGATACCAATTAGCTAAAAAGAATCAACAACATAATGACTACCATATATCCACCCTAGCTAGCTTAGTAAATAAAATGTTACCACTAAAGTTCTAGGCCCCTGTGAATCCCACTCCAGTTCTACTATTAACATTTACCCCAATCCACAAAACAAATGTCAGAATTATCCCAAATTTCTTATTTATATATGTAGTAATTGGATGTACTTCTTATGGTAAAGTTGTTTTTCCAAATATTTTCTTCAGAATTTACATTGTACCTGTCCCCAAACTACCTGAACTCATAGAATTATTCTTAAAACTTTTCCAGTTATTTTATTAAACTAAACAGAGACATTAGGCAACTAACCTAGGCCACAGACATGTCATTAGTGCAAAGTAGAACTAGAATCGCAACAGACAGAATAAGGGTTAGAGACAGAAAATCTTGATTTGAGCCCCAACCATGCCACTTACTAGCTGAGTAACCTTAGATGTATCATTGCTTCCAGGATGATTATGATGAACAAATGAGATAATCTATGTGCAATCCTATAACCTATTCTATAAATGTTTATTGTTATTATTAGGAATAAGAAATTTTGCCACTGTGTCTGAGATGATTGCATAACAAGTCTTGGGCTCAATCCTCATCTGACTCAGATCATATATAATCATTTGTCACCTCGCAATAATTGCTGCCATTTATTGTATCCATAACATATATTAACCCAAGTAATTTTTTCAAAACTCTGTGGGCCAATATTATTATTCCATTTTCCAAATAAGAAAATTTCTTCCACAGAGGTTAAATAACTTGCCTTAAGTCACACTGTTAATAAGTGATGGAGATTCTAAAGCCCATTCTCCTAATAAGTGAGTGATATTGCCTCCCTAGATATGGCCAAGGCTGGTTAGTTTGGCTTAATGATCCCTGTACAGTCTTTTTGGGGTGCCATAACTCCAGCCTTCTACCAAAAGCAAGAACCAAACCACAAGTCTCCTGATTTTCAATATGGTATGCTAGGTCAACACACAAGAATTTTTAAGTTAAATGTTGATGTTGTCATCAGTGTTCTTCTGCATTAGATAACCTTATCAAATGAGAGAGATTAAATAAACATGTTTTTCTCAATGTTCCATATGAAAGGGAGGATCTCTAGAAAATGTCTAGATTTCCTCCAATTCTCTCCTTCTATGGATTTTAGTTTTAGTTGTTGTGTTTGCTGTTGCTGTCTCCAGCCCAGCTTCCAAATCTCATCATTTTACAGAAATAGAGACCCCAAAGAGGGAAAGTGATTTTTCCAAAGTCCTACAGCTGGTGGTAAATCTGAAACTAGACTATGTTTCTCCTACCAAGGCCAGTGCCCTTCTGACAATATTGCACTGCCTCTTGAAGGAATACAATAATCACTTTTTACATTTAAGTACAATGTAGCTTTTTCAGTTGGTATTCATTATACCATGGCATCATAGCAGTGAGTCAATCTTGAAGCAAACCCATGAACTCCTGACTCTTGAATAATAGAAGCATTTACCAAAATGACTCATTTCCTGTGGGAGCTTAAAGGTAGAGCAAAAAGATTCAATTTTTAAATTTTTCTAAAACCAGAAAATAGCAATTCCAAAAGAGAAGTTAGAAATTTAGGGCTTACAGATAAATCTTTTAGAAAAAGATCTCTAAGAGCTGAACTAGAAGGTAATTAAGTTCTTTTCTTACTTACTATTCAACAAATTCATCTTTTTTATAAAAAAGTAAATACTTAGCATTTAACACATGGAAAAAGGGAAAGGAGATGCAGGTAAAGATGATCTTCCTTGTTCTGGCTCCATCTTGTTTCCATTGCCCCTTTTATTTTCTCCTTGCAGACTACAGTCCTGGGAAGAATTATCCCTCAATAAGGAGATAAATGGCTCTCCCTTATTGGCAAGTGGTTTTTCTAAAAACATGCAATGTCTAAGGAATCTTAGTTTAGTTCCACCAACAGTAACAGAAAAGACATACACAAAAACAGATCATTTCTATAAAAGGCGATAGATAAATGTGAAGACAAACTCAGGATGCTACAGAACCACAGAGGAAGGGAACCTGCCTCTTCCTCCAGGCTCTCCATTCAGTCTTGAAGGATGTACAAGTGCCAGCCAGACAGGGATAATAAGATGGCATTCCAAGCCATGGAAACACCCACTGTATGCAGGGCATATAAATAGCAGTTTGGTGTTGCTAAAGTAACAAACACAAGATAAGTCGTTCCCCAAGACAAGACTTAAAGATATAGGAAAGAGTCCTCAGAGGGGCCGGGCGCGGTGGCTCATGCCTGTAATCCTAGCACTCTGGGAGGCCGAGGTGGGAGGATCACTCAAGGTCAGGAGTTTGAAACCAGCCTGAGCAACAGTGAGACCCCGTTTCTACTATAAATAGAAAGAAATTAATTGGCCAACTAATATATATAGAAAAAACTAGCCTGGCAGGGTGGAGCATGCCTGTAGTCCCAACTACTTGGGAGGCTGAGGCAGAAGGATTGCTTGAGTCCAGGTGTTTGAGGTTGCCGTGAGCTAGGCTGACACCACAGCACTCACTCTAGCCTGGACAACAAAGTGAGACTCTGTCTCAAAAAAAAAAAAAAAAAAAAGTCCTCAGAGGTTCTTGAGAACAATCTGAATCTGCATTAAGACAACATGTGGAGATCTATTAGGAGGTGCGTAGCTAGAATTTCATTCCTTATAATAGGTAATGACATTTATGAATTACTTACATTTTAAAACGTAAAGCCAATTCAAGTTTAACCTATAGTAAAGTTAATCTAAACCTTGAATGGGAGAAAGAAAATGTGCTTGAATAGGAGGAATGGGGCAGTTACAGCTATACCACCTGCCTGTGGGCATTCTCCTCCATTCCTTTTAGTGTAGTGGTTCAAAGTTTGGGAACTCTCTGCTTAATTGCCTTTTCTGAACAAATTCAGTCTTCTAGTGCAGAACAAACTGTGATTGCAGTCCCAATACTAATCTTATAATAATCTTAGCCTGGCTGTTTAGGAACCCTTAAGTTTTCCAAGAGTAAATTGGGGCTGAGGAGTGACAGGCAGCTTCCCCTATGGGCAACCTGCCATAATATAGTGATACCAATGTCCAGGAACTAAAATATTTCAATCAAAACAACTTCATTAGGTTACATAATAAGTTGTCTACTAGTGTCCAAAACACAGGCTCAGTTGTTAAGAGAAATAATGTTAACTCAAAGGAAATATCATTTATTCATCATTTAATGAGCAACTACAACATGTCATTCTGTGAAAGTTTACATCAGGATAAGAATATAGGGAGGTCCTTATAGTCTAGAAGCTTAGCATTTGTCATGAAGGCCACAAGCCCACAAGCCCTCTACCTCAAGGCAGATTATAAGAACAATAACAGAAGTTCCAGAGGCAGGGGAGATTAAATAAATTTAGAAAATTGTTCCAATTTCCATAAGAGTAATATATATGATCAAGAATAAAGAAAAAAATCAAGGATCACAATTTGATCCCTGATTACTACTCTCTTCCAAGAAAAATTCAGATTAGAAAGACAGGCTTTATTATACACCCCAAAATGTGAACAAAATTTTGTTTGTCAAAATAGATGGAAAATAAATTTCCAAAGACCAGAACGTTCGGCTTCTATTATTTAAAACTAAGGATAGCAAATAGGAATATCTCAGCTGAGCTCAACCACCGTGAGGACCCATGGAGCAAAAGAGAGGATCGCTAAGGTAACCAGACAGCAGAATGTAATTACCCAAATTGGAATTCAGCCAGGCTGTGCAGGCAATACCCACACTCTTTAGAAAATGTCATAGACTCTTTTAATAACCATGGCAATTTTATTCCATAAACATGTATTAGTAGGACATATCAGAACAAGAATAAAATATTCTTGTTTTTTTACACCCATGAATGGACACACAGCCAGGGCAAAGAAGACAGAATATGAATCTCGGAAACATGATTATGCACTTGCTTAGTGACAATATTCACTCTTGTTTCTAAAGGTAATTTTTTAAAATGTAGGAAGAGAGGCACTGTGCCATGTGTGCAATAGAATGCAAATAGAATTCAAGAGAATATTCAATAGAATAGAATTCAAATGAGGTATCTTATATAACCAGTGAAGAGTAATGCTGAAATTCTTCATGTTGCAAGTTTAGTGTAAACATGACAATACACCATTTATTGGAAAGCCCAATGGTATGTCATGGGATGTGTTATCACAGCCTTGGGACAAAAAAAAAAAAAAAAGTCTCCTTGGTTTTCTAATGTCTTACTTCAAAATTTTAAATTGTAATATATTAAGGTAGCGATATCTCTCCATGGTACTAAATTTTTAACTTCCCTTACTGGCCAAAGTAAGTGATCTAGTTGTTGAATTAATGATTCCATCTAACAAGTATTTCATGAGTGCTTACTATGTTCTAGGAACAGTCGCTGGTCTCACAGAGCTTGTAGGCTGACAAGCAAATGAAAGAGAAACCATTGGTTTTTCAAAAAGTTAGAAATGTATGACCATGAGGTGCCTGGGGGGCAGAGAAAGACTACCAAAATGCCAAAGGAGCAAAAACAAGAATGAATACCAAGACTCAACATTGACCCTGTTGGTATTTAACCAGCAATATTGTACTGGAGTAGATAATTATCACAATGTTTATTGAATATTTACTTTTGGCCAAGCACTGCGCTAGTGCACATTTTTCTCACATTTTAATGGAATGAAACCTCAATATGATCAGAGAGTGAGCTCATGTCTCATTCTCAGCCAGACCGACAGCCCAGGACAGCCAGCTCAGGGCTCAAGTCTCAAAGCCACCATTTACTAGCTTTGTTATCTTAGACAAGACACTTACCTTTAAGTAACTTCAGTTTTCTCATCTGGAAAATAGAGATAATTATGTCTCTATTTAAGTTAATAAGGTTAAATGAGATAATGTTTATAAAGGGATTAACACAATGCTTGGAAGATAGTAAGAAAGCAACACAAAATTGCTCAGAAATTTATGATGCTCAGAAATAATAACTTTTTCTAATGGTATGATACTAAAACACCTATTGTCATGAATCATCCTCAAGCTATAGGTGCCCTGTTTATATAGCTATACAGGTGGTTCTGGCCCTTCTTCCTCACTGCGCCCTGCCCCCTTGTCTACTCCAGGTAGCCGTCAAGCTGTCCTACCACCAAGAGATCGATTACCAGGAGCTGTCAGACCTCACACTCCTGCCCTACTCCCTACTTTCTTTCCTTGCAGGCCAGGAGGTAATAAGTTAATATGTTTTGCTGTATTTCGACCTTAAAAATCATCAAAAATTCCATTCTGGTAAATCTTTTTTTCACATATATGCTTGTATCTCTTTAATCCCCTTTTCTTTTTCCATTATATCTAATCCTTGCTCATTCGCTTAGGAAGATTTTTCTTCCTCACTCTCTCAAGCCCTCTTCTTATGCACCATCGTGAGCCCAAAGACAAATGCTAATTGTCATCGGTAAGCGTTTGCATTAGAGCATGGTTAACGGTGCATTTGTATCATGGAAAGGAAAGCCATCCTCATCACTAAGGCATCACTAGGCCTTCATTCTTTTAAGGTTCTTCAAGTGCCCAGAAGACCCCATTTTCTGCCCCATCTGTTTTTAGTTAAACCTTCTTTCCTTAGACACAAGTAACCAAAATAGATATGAAACTGACTCTGCTTGCATTTTATTTCAGTCCAGTTCTGTTTATTAGTGAAGAATACAGTTGAAGCCTTGCAATATGTTGGCAATATTAACTCTGCTATGGCTTTTATGGGCATATTCATAACCACGTTTCTATAGGAGAAAAATTATGCTCTGAATTCTAAACCAACTTATAATCAAATGTGTAAACCAAACTTTTGACAAATTGGGGGTTATCTATTATTTCAAGAACACTGCACGATACTAGAAAACATAAAGAGATGCTGATTTAGGACTCCGTGGTGAATTGCATGCTCATGCTGAATTGGGAATTTGCTTTAGACTCTTTATGGAGGATGAATTATAGCATTTTGTCCTGATACTGTAGTCAGTCTCACTCACAAGAAGTATAGATTATGCAAACCTAACGCGATCTGTGGCAGTAAGTGCAAGACTGTGATACATCCGTGCCTTTGAAAAATGGCTGGGAATGATGATTTAGAACTACTCTTACAAGGCTGTCAGCTCCCAGCATATAAAAAAAGATGCACTTTTTTATTGTCCTTGCATAACAGTTGACTTCTGTCATTCATTGCCCAACTTTAGGTTTCACGGTGACTGGTCGTATGCGCTTCAATATTTAAGTAAGTAAACAATATTGGGCTCAAAAGCCAATGACCTTTTAAATCATACACCTTTCTATTGGAAAAGCCTGCTAGGATTCTGAGTGCCAGTGAGGTAATCAAATATGCACTTTGGTTGTTCTTGTTACCAGCAGGCTTACATCCTAAGAGGATGATCCTCTGAGAGAAGCAACTTGCATATTCCATCAACCAGAATATGGTCAATGATAGATAGTCTGTATTTACATTTGCATATAATTGTTTTCATTTAAAAAATTTGCCAGATACTGACACAACAGATCATTCAAAATAAGTTATGCTTTCACGTGAAGCATTATTTTTCTGGGTTGTAAGTAAAACAAATAGCATTTTCTTTTCCACTTCCTAATTAGACAATTGTCTAATCTCTTTATAACAGGCTTCAATTATTTATGTTTTTAAAGAATGCCATACAGGCAATGTTTATTATGAAAAGCAGTAAACATATACTTTTGTCCTGATTTTTTTTACCTTTTTTAAACTTAACAATAACTAAGTTATTATGTATAAGTCCCATGTTTTAATTCCATTCAAAACCCTATAAAATTTAGGTTCAAATTTGAAAATACAGAATATGGGTCCTTCAGAGTAGATTCAGTATTGCTACTGCAGCTGACATAAAGAATAGAAAGCTGAAATTAATTTCATTTGCAACAAGACAAACTTGGAATCAGGCAAAATAACAATGGATCTCAAATATCAAAGTTTATATCCAGCTCTTTCAGAAACTACTTCATTACAGACCTTCTCACTGGTTTCCTTTTGTAAACAGCAGAAAAAGTTTTCTTCACAAAGACACTGCTGCAAAACTGCATCCTTAGTTGATGATGGTTACACCACACCATCCTAGAAAGTATTGTTGAGCTACCTTGTCTTTTCAATGTTGTCAATTTGCTCAGATCCAGGGGAGCCAAGATAATTTTGAAACAAATATTGAATTAACATATCTAAAAGTTTTTCCCAGAGGTTTGAAATTCTTCTTAAAAATTATGTATGTTGCTTCTTTTTGTGTTTGTGTGAAATGATTCCAGTTTTTTCTTCACAAACCTTAGAAGATGTTCAAAGTTTGAAGTATTCAAATTTTGCAAAAAGGTAGGGCACTAAGTAGCCATGCAATAAGTTTGTACTACATGCAGCTTAGAAATTGTTTAATATTTTTTCAAGAAAAATAGTAATTATGTTGCAAAATGCAGTGTTTGCTTAAATTGACTCATAATTTCTAGAGCTAGAAAATTTAAAAAAAATTAGAAGCTGTTTTGATCCACTTGCCCAAAGAAGCTATAGACTTGGTCACCCCAAGCATCATTACTTACTGATGGTTTGTGTGATTTGAAGATAAAAGAAGTGTTTATCTGATTCTCATGAATAATCATAGTAAGCCATAGAACTGCAGTTTTATAACTCTCTCAAGCACATGAACTCTTTTTTTTCCCCTTAAACCCTCCTCAGAGCCTTAATGTATTAGTTTGCTAGGGCTGCCATAACAAAGTACCACAGACAACCGGATGGCTTAAACAACAGAAATTTATATTCCCACAATTCTGGAGGCTAGAATTTCAAGATCGAGGTGTCAGCAGGGTTGGTTTCCTCTGAGGTCTCTCTCCTTGGCTTAGATATGGCTGTTGTCTTTGTCCATTTCTGCTGCTATAACAAAATACCTGAGATTGAGTAATTTATAAAGACATAAAGTCATTGTTCACAGTTATAGAGGCTGGAAAGCTCAAGATCAAAGTGCCAGCAGATTCAGTATCTGGTGAAGGCCCATACCTCATAGATGATGCTGTCTATATTTCCTCACGTGGTGATGAAAGCGTGGAAGCATGAAAGGGGCCTCTCTAGTTCTCTCCAGCCCTTTTGTATGGTCGTTAATCCCATTCATGAGGGCTCTGCTCTCATGACTTAATCATCTCCCAAAGTCCCTACCTCTTAATGCTAGCACATTGGCCATTACATTTTAGCACATGAATTTGGGGAAATATGCATAGCAACCACCTTCTCCTCCTGATGTCTTCACATGGTTTTCCCTCTGCACATGTCAGTGTCCAAATCTCCTCTTCTTATAAGGACACCAGACATACTGGATTGGGACTTACCCATATGATCTCATTTTAACTTAATTTTCTCTTTTAAGATCCTATCTTCAAATGCATCCTTATTATGAAGTAGTAGAGGTTAGGACTTTAACATATAAATTTTGAGAAGGGCATGATTCAGCCCTTAACATTTAATATATAAGACAGATAAAAGGGAGCTGTTGGGGTTAAAGCCTGTCCTTCCTTCTTTCTTTCCCGCCCATCTGAGCTACCCTGTTTCCCTACCAAGCTGCCTTTCAGGTACCTTCTAGAAATGCTAGAATGCCAAGAGAAACTTCTCAACAGTTCATTTGTTTATCAAACATTAGTGGATATACACCATGCATAACACATCGTGTCACATGGTGTATGGAATAGTTACGAAAGTAAATAAAACAAGCTTATGTCAAACCACATTGTCACATATTATTTGAATGACAGCTAAGAATTTTATATGCACTGGCTCTATCTTCACATCCATGAGAGAGAGAGCAGGGTGTTGTGGATGGACCACAGGAAGTCCAGGTGTGAGCAAAGCTTTCTTTACCTGCCCAATAGGAGAAGGGAAGGCTTAAGTGAGATAATGAAGATTAAGGAGCATTGTAAATTGAAAAGTGCTACAAAAGCATGAGATATTATAGTCAAAATCACTGAAACCAGCTTTCAAAATGTTTCCTGTTTCTCATTCTCCATCTGCATATTCCACAGGCTAATTGCTTGCATTATTAGGAGTCACCTTGCTTAATCAAATTTAAATGTTCAGCCTCTATTTAATTGAAGGCTCTGTAGCCTTACCCAAATAGGTTATTACTCATTTGACAATTTGGAGAATAGTTAATAAAGCCCGAGATGAATTTTTTCTTTCCAAAATAATCTCTTTATTTTTCCCCATACCCTTCACCTCATTTTGAAGTTTTAAGTTATCAATATTCAGTTTTTATCACATGGAATGGAGGTTGCTCCTTTCAATCCACTCCACAACCCTCAACTGTTCCCCTCTGAGCCTTTATAGCTTAGTGTCCCCCTCCTGTATAGCTGGGGCACCCTGAGTGATTCACTCCCCTAAAATTTACCCCATTTACCTAAAAATCCCCATAGAAGAGTCAGGTCCTTAACACTTGCTTCCAACGCTTAGAGACTTAAGGCTCCACAGGAAGTCAGACTTTCCTCTGTCTTCCTCCTGGGCCTCCCACAGAAATGGCTATTACCATACCACTGCACAAGCTCCTCTTTCTATAAAACAAAAGGCAGAGGGCTCTTCTTTTCCCTGCTTTCCAGTGGTTGTTTTTCTTCCCTCTTGATTTACTAACATGTTTCTTGGGAAAATGTCACTCTCTTCTCAATTTGGCAAGCAGTAAATGAGGGACAAGGCCAGGTGCTGTGTGGGGTGTGTGCTTGAGTCAGACAGTCACCTGCTGTCTGGAGCTCATGGTCATGTGGGAGGGACAAGTAAGTAAACAAGTGAGAACAATGCGGGGTGGGTGGGAAGGAGTGCCTCATGGAGGTGGAAGCACAGTGAAGGTGGGATTCTTTCTCACTGGGGAATCAGGAACAATCTCAGGGGAGATGAGACATTGGAACTGGGTGTTTAAAAATGTCAGAGGGGGACTTGAAGAGAAGGACATTCCAGGCAGAAGAAGAGCAAGAGCTAGCATAAGACCTGGCATACCTGCGGTCCAAACCTGTGCAGCTGGAAGGAGCTGGGCAATATTGCATAGTGAGGCTGGGAAGAAGTCAGATCGTGAAGGATTTTGCAGGCCAGATGTGCCACACTGATAACATACCTGAGCCACCCAGTAACCCCAGCAATGTTGCCAGGCTTCCTTGCCATAACTCAGGAAGAAACAATCCTTTTAATGGTTCATCTTAAAAGGAGTGCTATGAATGAATAATCAGTCATTCCCTTGAAAGGGAAAAGCAACATACTTGTATATTCTTGGCCCATGTGAAGTTTAAAACAAGCAACATATATTGTTAAGTTAAATACCCCCACATGATGATTAAAATTCAATTCCATCTTATACCAGGTACAGATTAATAAGTTGATCAGCCCCTACAAATGGGGCTGATCAAGACAAAGGACTATGCAGATTCTCTCCTAGGTCCCTGGTTTTTCTGTCTGTTTATAATCTCTGTTAAGCAGCACGTCCATTTCATAGCTCTGCTGCCACCACTGGACTTCCCGACTTGCCATGTCTAGCTATCTCTGGCACAAATTTCACTTCACTCCAATTGCATATTCCCAGTAGTTTAGAGTTGATTTCTACTTGGCTATTTGTTCTCACATGTCATTCACCAAGGCCATATTTAACATCTTTTTTCTCCAAATCAGCTTTTTCTCCATTTTCCTTCTCTTTTTCAGTGTTTCAGCCATTCTTCCATAGTTATTAGCTATTTAAAACCTCAAAACCGTTTTTGATTCATCTCATCCCTGATACCATATCAAACTAAAAATCCAATCGATTTTCATCTCAACAACCTTTTGTCCTTATTTTCACAGTCTTTGAGTTTGGATTACTGGGACAGTTTTCTCATTGGCTTCCCTGACTCTAATCCAACTTGCACATAGCTGCCAAACTAATCTTCTTTAATATATCACTTTCATCATGCTGACTCTTTGCTCAATAATCTTAGATAGTTCCCTGTTTCAGATTTAACCTAAATAGACTAAGAGCCCACTAGGAAATTTCACAGATGCTCTCTTCCCTGAATGGTACATGTTATTATCCCAGTTTTACTGATGATGACAATTAAGACTCCAAAATTTAGCTTGCCAAAGGCTAGCAATTGACAGAACCAGGATTACAGCTTAGTCCTATGAGTCCTGGTCCAGTGCTTTGCCTTAATAGAAATTTGTAGCCCCTGTGCTTGGATTTCAAGAATATTCATAATTCTGGTGGTCTCATTTAACCAATTTTATTTTTTCTAACTTCCCAGAATAGTCCTCCCCTGTGACCAGCCTTGGCCCATCATTCCCTCTCAATTTGTCTACTTCATTCCTGCTTTTCCATGGTATCCCTCGGGCATGCTCCAGCCTTTCCCAACCTCTGAGGCACACCTTAAGCCCCATCAGGGGGGCTCCAATGATGGCTCTGGCAATGCCAGCCTTATGAAATTGGATTCCTAGAGCATTTATGCTCCAGCATAGTTGCTCACAGCCTGAGGACCAGCAGCTATGGGATGGGAAGGGCAGAGGGAAAATTCATGGGTCTGTGGGTCCCTACATGCATTAAAACATATACTAAATTTTATGCCACTTATGTGGCATAAATACACTTATGTGTTTTCCAAATGTAAGTAGACACTAGTATGATAAATAAAATTAATTTAAAATACATTAATTACAAAAATATGTATTAATTTAAAATAATTCATGTTTGTCTTTTGCCATTATGTATTTTTCTAATTACAAGTAATAAACATATCAGTTATCATATAGAGTTTGTGAAAATATTACATTAAAAAAGAATCCTTAATATGGTTGTAAACTACTGGTCTAAACACTTAAGTATGTACAATCTTGTTGATTTGTAATTGTGTGTGTTCTTTTCTCTTATAATCTCCATGAAGCCTTTAAAGAGTTTCTTATAAGATACCAAAGAGCTAGAGCATACTTCTGAATCCTACAGCACCTCATCCAGCACTGAATACATAGTAGATACTCAAAAAATACTTGTTACAAGCTTCCTTCAGCTGATGAAGTGTAATGGTATAGTTATGTGTAAGTGATAGGCTAAGAAAAAGGACAATTTTATAGCTTACTAAGTTGTCCAAGACACTGGAGCACTCCATGCTTTGTCCCAATCATGGCTATCTTGCATGGATTTTGGTGAAAGATCTGATTGCCACTCTTTATTGAAAATAAGAGAATACTGGTAGATGGATTTGGGGCTCAGGACTATGGCTTGATTAATACTAGCTAATCTGTAGATATTCCAATATCCCACTTCTATTTATAAAGCAGAAATCAGAGGTAAGCCTTGAGGAAATCATTTGAATTCTGCGTTTCCACACAGTACCAAAATCAAGGGGTGATTAAAGCCTGGATAACATAGATATCCATATAGTTGCCACAACATATATAATATCTATCTTTGGGTAGAAGAGTAAAAGAGGATCCTGATGGCTGGCACAGGCAGTAAAGTTCTTATGGTAGAAAAATGGTTCATTATTCAGCATTATTAACGACAAAATTGTCCCAAAAGAAGATTTCTGAAGTAATTAAAATTTACTCATTTATAGTTTCTAAATTTTTTATATTAAAAATTATTATATAAATGTTTCTAAAATGTATTATAGACTCTTGGATTTTAGTAAACAAATGATATTAAAATAATTCTTCCTTGAGCTTATTATATTAAATATCAATAATTATGTTATACAACTCAAGTAACAGGGCATTTTGCCCCTACATTAAATGGCCCTACACTACTACACACTTTGAGTTTTGTAGGATTTAAAAAGAAATTTTATCCTGAAAAAGTTTTAGACTTACAAATTGCAAAAGAGTATATTTTCACATACATCCTTCAGTCAACTTCCCCTAATGCTATTATCTTATATAACCACAATGTAATAATTGAAACCAAGAAATTAACATTGGTACAATACTGTTAAGTAAACTGAAGACTTTATTCAAATTTCACCAGTTTTTCTACTGTCATTTCTCTGTTCCAGAATTGAGCCCAGAACCCCACATTGAATTTAATTTTTTGTTTTCTTAGTTTCTTCCAGTCTGTGACAAATCCTCAGTCTGTCCTTGTCTATCATAATTCTGTCACTCTTGATGAGTCCTAGTCAGTTAATTTTGTAGACTGTCCTTCAACTGACTTTCCCAGTGATTATTGAGTTTATACATTTTTGGTAAAAAATACCACAGAAGGAAGGTTGTGCCCTTTCACTGATAATCATATCAGGGGGTTCATGACATGTCTTATTCCTGCTGGTGTTCACCTGGATCACTTGATTCAGGTGGTGTTGGCTGAGACATTCCAAGTTACTATTTTCCCTCTGTAATTTTTATGTATTGGATTTATTAATACAGTTTTTCCAACTCTCTTTTCAGAGTGAGGCATCAGATGTCACTCCTTGTGCTTACAACTAGTAGCTTGCCTTTCTAATCTGCTGTAGGTTTAAATATCAGGAAAAAAATGGGTTTTTAGAATTCTTTTTTAAATAGTGGGTTCTGGGCAAGGTTTATTGCAGACTTTTAAAGATAAGTCTTTTTGCTGTTTAGACATCCTTTGTGGGTATGTTCATGTTCTTGTTCTTGAGGTTTTCTATCCAGAATCTACATTGTTAGCAATGTCTGCTGAGTGGCCCTTCCCAAGCGAAGTATTATCTTAGTGGTACTTACATTTCAGAAGGAGATGCCTGAAAACTTAGAAACAGGATCATCACAAGTTGACTTACTAAATGCATATTTCCAGCTCAACAAGCTAGTTTACTCTCCCATGATCCTTTCCCAGTGGGTGGGGAAAGAAATGGAAATAGGAGGAGTTTGGTAGCCATTAATTTTGTTCATACTTAATATATTAGATGTAAAGAGGAGAATTTGATGTGGCACCCATAAACCAAAAAGCTGCCTCATGATGACATAAATGTTAATCATTCTCTCCATTTGTCTAAACTTCAAGCTACCAGTTCCAAATTACCCAGGCTGAAAAAGCAACACAAGATTGAGTCTTGATATTCCATTTTCCCAGTGCCACATATATTGTGGAATAATCTTACTAAAAGTGTCTTCATGACATCCTCAAGCCCACACCTCTGCTTCTACATAGGATTTCACTGAAATCATTTCAGAAAGGAAGCTGTGTGCCTTAATCTCTAAATTTTCCAGATAACAGTCCTTTCTTATCAGGTGCCTCATATATTTCCTTTTTATTGAAAAGATCTATGTCAATTAAATATATTCCTCCTACAATGAGATATATTTAAAAATACAGTTTATGTTTATTATATGTTTAAGATGTTTTATAGGTTTCCACTCTTTTAATTTGATGAGGATGAGATCTCGCCCATTGCTTTATGTAACCTAATAAAAACTCAAATATTTCTCAAGTATTAATAGCATGCTCTAAAAATGTGATTCATGATTCTCTATCTTCCTTGTGCATGTTTCCTAGAAATGATTGAGTCACTGTTGTTTTGTTGTTTAATCTGATAATTATACCAGCACTAAATCTTACATTGGAGCATAAAATGCTAACACACATTGAAAAACCAAAAAGCATAGAACTATAATCTGTATGATAAAATGCATTACTCTGTTTAAAAGGATTGTTTTACAGATGCAATTAACAATCAGCGATCATACAGTTTAGACCGGTGTTTTGATGCCATCTGTTGGAATAAGTCCTCTTACTCTTTGGAATAAAGCTATAATTTTCAGTTTACAGTTTCATTAGGCAGCACACAGTATAACAGTCACCAAAAGAAGAGAAATCTTAAACACTTTCAGTTTTATAGCCTTCCATAAACAATTAAGTATGTTGCTGAAATTTCCCAAAAGAGAGAGAATGTAGAAAATTAGCAACATGACCACAGATTGCTGTTTTATTTCAAAGCCTTAAAATATCACCAAGAGTTCAAATGCCAATGATGGTTTTTTAAATTTTAGTTTCAATATTTGAAATATGATTTCCATTCTTTTATTTATGACTTTCATTAACTTTAAAAAATGCTTTCCCTGTGTCTAAACAAATTATGCCACAGTGCCAGTGGGAAAAGTTAACAAATAACCGGTCCATTAGAACACAGTCTTGTTTGTTGTTATTAGCTTATTAAATGACAGATCAAATCTTTGGGGGCTTTTAATACACTAGGGGGTGCTAGTTCTCTACAAGTACACATTTACAAAGCAAAATATTTTCCACAATTAATTTTTGGAAATTATAAAATTTGACTTAAAATTCTAAAACAGTATGTAGGTTACATACTACATATGAAGAAAACAAAAAAGAAAAAAAAAGAACTCATTAAAATTGCACTATGAATTAAACAGCAAGAGTCCAACTGGGAGTACAATTTTACATTGCAAGAGGTAAGATCGATATGGTCGTGTTTCATGGTTTAGACATCAGATGCAAGTTTCAAACAAAACCTGAAAGAAAGCCACAGCTTTTCAAAAAGTAAAGTATCAGACCTGAATTTCTTAGTGCTTTCTATTATGTCTATGGTGCTCCAAAAGAAATACAAAGCAAAACCACCAGGGAGAAGAGGTTTCTTTACTAAATTTAGATAACTTATTTGAGATTCTCTCCCTTTGATATGCTATTCAAACAGTCCCAAATGACAAGAAGTCACCATTAAGATCTGAACTTATGCTCTACAGTAGGCTGGCAAATTGCCTCGAGTAACTAATGGCTCTCTCAGTTGAGTCTTGGAACATTTGCATGATGAAAGTACACACACACACACACACACACACACACACACACACACACATCAGTGTAAAGAAAGAAACAGGTTTACTTTTTGTATTTTTAAGAACAGAATCAAGTCCAACAGGGACATTATCCCAGATTCCATTCTACAGGTAGTGTATGTAGGAGGGAGGGGGTATGTATTTTTTTCTTCTTTTTTGGTTTAGTTTTTCATCTTCACTCCAGATATACTCAAATTCAGGTAAAGCATATTAACCTGCCACTTTCTACCTTCAAAGATAAGTTGAATTTCAAGAGCCTTTCTTCCTAAATAGGGTCCTTAGCATTTTTTTTGTCAATTGTCAGGATCTACTTCAACCTCATTTTGTTTCCTCCTCTTTCTATTCCAGCAAACTGTATGCATTCATCTAGTCTCTCCAATCTTTTCTTAGTACAACTAGAAATATCCCAAAAAGTTGTTCCCAGATTGCCATATTTCCTGCCCCACTGAATGTTCTAGCAGTATTTGGTAGAGTCTATGGACTTGCTATATATTGCTCACAACAAGAAATATCACACCCAGCAGGAGTTTGTTCAGAACACTTTGACATTATGGTAAAGAACATTTAAAAATACTTAGATGAAGTCATATCTTTGGATCACCACTTAGCATTTTGACCTACAGCTATAGCAGAAACAGAGTCATGTACTTTTCACAAATAGAAACACAAATACCATAATACTCCAGTAGTGTGCCAACAAAATACACATACAGGATATATCATCTTGAATTTATGAACAATTAGCCAAAACCCATATGCAAGTACTGAAGGGTTTTATGCAATGATCTTGGATCATTCTAATCTGTGACCATAATCTACTATTTATGATTTTATATCCTTCAAACTCTGCCTAGTAATGGCACACATACTGCAAACATGTAAATGTTTTAAATTTGCATTCAAAAAGGCAATTTTATGGGTTTATTTTCAGTCACAACAGATTTGTCAGATTCATCAAATTACCATGCTTTGTTTAAGGACAGAGGCCAAATCTAGCATTGTTAACACCTTGGTAAATAAACTAGATGAAGGCAAGAAAATGGTTTTCAAAATAGTAGTAATTATTAGAGTTGTTAACTTCTATTGACAAACGGTACAGACTGTGTCATTCTGTATTTGGAATCCTAGAATCTTAGAATTAGAAGGGGTCTAAAAGTCATTTTGTTAAACCCCTTCCCTTACTCATCACAAATGGCGTTTTATTTTCAACTTAAATCCCTCCATAGAAAACCACTGCCTTCTGGCATAATTATTAGAAAGTTCTGCCTTTTATTGAGTTGATGTATGTCTTCTCACCATCTTGTTTTAGAGGTCAGGCTGTGCTGTGTATTAGTAGTTTTGAGTCTGGACTGTCAGGGTTCAATCTCCAATAACTTTGTAACCTTAGTTAAGTTACTTAATTTCTTTTTGTCTTCAGTGTAAATTTAGAATTTGGCCACTTTTCATTACTTCCATGACTGTCACCCTTGTTTCCACCACCATCATTTTAAAAGTCTCCTAACTGGTCTTCCTGCCCCACAGTTCTATTCTCAGTGTGGTTAAGTGATCCATTTCAAATTTGGTCAAGCCAAGTGGCTCTTCTGATTGAAACTGTGCAATGACTGCACATTGAATTCAGAGTGAAAGTTCAATTCCTTCCAATGGCTTACAAAGTCTATGTGCTGCTCTACCCTGTTATCCTCTGATTTCATCTCCTCCCATTCTGTCCCTATTCACTGGGGCAGTGTCAGCCACACAGAGGCACACTCTTGCATTTAGGCCTTTGCTCTAGCAGCTCCCATAGCCTGGAACCCTCTTCTCCTAGATAGCTGCCTGCTAATGCATCTTCTCTTTTCAAATCTTTGCTTAAATTTCGCTTTCTCACTGGACTTTCTGTTCAATAAAGGCAAACTAATTCCCACCAACCCTAGCATTCCTGATGATTTCCCTCACCCCATCTATTTTTAAATACCATTTCTTACTCTCCAATATACTATGTAATTTGTTAATTATTTATCTTTTTTATCAATTATTGTCTTTTTCTCTTCACTAAAATGCAGTTCATAAGGGAAGGAGCTTTTGTCTATGTTGTTCATAGCACTTTGCACATAGTAGGCATTCAAGAAATGTTTATCAAGTGAGTGAATGAATTTTAGGATAATAAATAAGTTAATACATATACAGCACTTAAAACAGTTGCTAGGATATAATAAATTTTCATATAATTATTATTATTACTGTTATAATTGCTATTACTGTTGATGTCATTACTTTTGGTGCCATTCTTCTTATTATTATCTAAAGCATCCATGCTTACTTCTCAAGCTGTAGTTTCTAAAGGGCTTCAATCTATAGGGTTAGCTCACCCCCCAATTCCTAGGCTATTCCAATCAGAGTTGACACTTATAAAGGCTCATCTTTGGAATTGTTCTTCCTCTTAGCATGGGGTGAATCCACAGGTAGTATGGTGCTTACTCTACCAAAGGACTCTCCCCTAATTCTCCTGGGACACATGTCTGGCCATCTCTTCTGCTTCTCTTGTACTCCTGGCCCCTTCAGGAGAGGCCCTGAGCTTACCTTGAGCCTGTCTCCTTCAAAAGGAGATACCCAAGCAGCATTTCCCAGAGTTATTTGACAATGGATATCCCTTATGTTGCTCTTTTTAAAACAATACTCTAGACCAGGGATTCTCAAATGCTCTCAGTTCATGGTACTTCTGCTAGCTCAGTAATTTTTTTCACAGCACCCTTAGTTAAAAGAAATTCCATTTATTAAGTAGTGAGGTCCAAACAACATAATAAGCATTTATGTCCTAACAACCTAGTAATCATTTGGGGAAAAAAAACCCACACAAATTGAAAGAAAAATGCTCTTATTACTTCATTCTTAAATAACCAGAGTTACTTACTAATGTGACATGTATGCCTATTGGGTACTACACAACTTTTGAAAACTTGGAATCTGATTGGATATCACTACTCTCATTTCCTGTTCTTATTAATTTTAGCATAGGAATTGCTTTTATCATAGAAACCGGAAAAAACACAGCTTTGCAAAGATGTAACATAATCAAAAGAAATGTAGTATGGTATAAATAATGTTGAAACTGTGAACTTGCTCAAGCTAGTAGCTCATGAGGTATCTGACAGATGATGAGTATGGCTGTTTCCCTAGTAAATGTCAGGAACTGTCGCTCTAGACCAGTGCCTCTCAAATTTTATTGTGCACGTGAATCACGTGGGACCTTGCTAATATGCTCATTCAGATTCGGTAAGTCTGGGATGGGACCTGAGATTCTGCATTTCTAACAAGCTCCCAGGTGATATGATGCTGCTTGTACACAAAGTTCTAGACTACTTGATCTCCCCATGGGAGTTATGTCATGGCAAATTTTCATTGTTCACAGAAGAACTTGAGTAATAAATAAAACTTCAAATGCATTTACCAACTTGTAGCATTCAATTCTGCATGAACAATGGGATTAAAAACTTTATTCACATTTTTGAGAGTGAGGCTATAGCAGTTGATAAAGGTCTCTCTGGTATTTCCCAGTGTTCAAACCCTATGACATTGGACAATCCAATAGACTGGCCATTAGACATGAGTTTGAAGAGAAGGACACATCACTCAGAGGGTTTGCTGTTGCTATTGTTTTTAAATTGGCTTGTGTCTATGAATTTTCTATGTTTGGTAAAACTCACTCTGAGTCTTTGGGGTTGCCACCTAAAAATTATATACTGCAGTGAGGTCATGGCAACTGATATTTCACCAGCCAGGAGCACTAATAACTATTGTACCATCAACTGGCCAGAAGAACAAGTTAAAAAAGAAAATACGTAAAAGTGGGTCTAACTTTAAAATACACGATTGTGTTAGCATTTGTTAAAGGAGATGTAAACACTATAAATGCAACATGCTCAACAATTTGACTGAATTATTGACCATTCACATGAATAGAAGTGATTTCTAAAATTTTTCCTATACTAACCCTTCAACACAGTTGCTACTTAATAAATATTTGTTGACTAAATGATCCTCAAAAATAGCAAAAGAGTTGAATTCATATTATGGTTATTAGAATTACTTCTAAAAATAAATTTTTATATATGTATTTTATTTTTATTATTTTTGATTTTTTTAGAGACAGAGTCTCACTTTGTTGCCCAGGCTAGAGTGAGTGCCATAGCATCAGCCTAGCTCACAGCAACCTCAATCTCCTGGGCTCAAGTGATCCTCCTGCCTCAGCCTCCCAAGTAGCTGGGACTACAGGCATGCACCACCATGCCCAGCTAATTTTTTGTATGTATATTTTTAGTTGGTCAATTAATTTCTTTCTATTTTTAGTAGAGACAGGGTCTCGCTCTTGCTAAGCTGGTTTTGAACTCCTGACCTCGAGCAATCTGCCCGCCTCGGCCTCCCAGAGTGCTAGGATTACAGGTGTGAGCCACCACGCCCGGCCTATATATGTACTTATTAACATTACTTTTAAAATTAAAGAAATCACCAAAGTTTAAAAATTATATTGAAATTCAGTTTAAACTTGCATTACATATGGTAGAAAAAAAATTAGGTTTCTGTCTATATGCACAGAGAATGGCCAATTTTTGCCTAGTAGTGAGAAGCTGTGGTGATGATTCTCCATGTTTCTACATCGCCTGTGTGATCAGTCCTCTGTTTTTTTTTTTTTTTTTTTTTTTTTTTTTTTTTTTTTTGAGACAGAGTCTCACTTTGTTGTCCAGGCTAGAGTGAGTGCCGTGGCGTCAGCCTAGCTCACAGCAACCTCAAACTCCTGGGCTCGAGTGATCCTTCTGCCTCAGCCTCCCGAGTAGCTGGGACTACAGGCATGCGCCACCATGCCCGGCTAATTTTTTATATATATATATCAGTTGGCCAATTGATTTCTTTCTATTTATAGTAGAGACGGGGTCTCGCTCTTGCTCAGGCTGGTTTTGAGCTCCTGACCTTGAGCAATCCGCCCGCCTCGGCCTCCCAAGAGCTAGGATTACAGGCGTGAGCCACAGCGCCCGGCCTCAGTCCTCTGTTTTATACATCTCACGAGAAAAGGGTTACACAAATTGACGGTTCCTTCTCTCACCATAAAGTTCAACCTCCACAAAGAAATAGGCCTGTTTGGTACATCAATGATCAAAATATCCTACCTAGAAATACTTTCAAAATATCCTTAAAAGAGATGTTTGTAAGACTGAAAAGAACATTATTATCATAAAGAAAGAGCTTAAAACCACAGCAAATGAGGACAGTGACAGAAACTGAGGGAGGGAAATATTCCTGGAGAAGACAAGCCTTAATGGGGAAATAATTATCTTTAGATACTTGAGAAATGTCATTTGGAAGAAGACTAGATTTATTCTACACCTCTAGAAGCCAGAATTAGGTACACTGAGGAGAAATTACAGGAAGGAAAATTTTGGCTCAATATTAGAACGATCTGTAAAATAATTCATGTAGACCAAATATAAAATTGGGTGGCCTTGGCAACTCATAAGTTTTTGTCATTGGAGAAATTTAACCAAAGGCTAGATAACCACCCACATTAATTTGCTAAGGCTGTCATTACAAAATATCATAGACTAAGTGGCATCAAAACAGACAGTTTTCTCACAGTTCTCAAGCCTGAAAGGCAAAGATCAAGGTGTTGGCAGGAGTGGTTTTCCTAAGGCCTCTGTCCTTGGTTTGCAAATGGCTGCCTTCTCTGTGTCCTCACTTGGTCTTTCCTCTGTGCACACGCATCTCTGGTGTCCTGTTGTGTGTCCAAATCTCCTCTTTTTTCCCCGTCTCTTTTCTTTGTATTTATTTATTTATTACTTCAGAGTATTACAGGGGTAGAACTTGGTTACATAAATTGCCTTTGCACTGCCCAAGTCAGCGCTACAAGCGTGCCCATCCCCCAGACAGCACTCACTGCATCTGGGTGGGAATTTACCCATTCCCTCCTGCCCTTTGCCACCCAAATCTCTTCTTCTTATAAGGACACCAGCCAGATTGGATTTGGGTTTACCCTAATGGCCTCATTTTAACTCAATTACCTCTTTAAAGGTCCAATCTCCAAATACAGTCAGATTCTGAGGTATAGGGGTGGGGGGAAGAACGTCAACATATGTGTTTTGAGAGGACACCCTTCAGCCCGTACACCATGCTTTTCATGATGTAAGAGGCAGGTCACTATAGCTGGGTGAGCGAGGGGGGCAAGGATTGTATTAATAGTAGATATTATCAAGGATCCACATTTTAATTCTCTGTTCAGAAACTTGAGGGAAATAAGGATAAAATAAAATCTCGTTCATCTAGCGTCCAAGTCTCTGCAGCACTGTTTCAGCGAATGATTTGCCAATCATGATGGGATTGCTCCAGGTGGATCCCAGGTAAACGGTATAAGCTAAGTGTCAAACAGTCTAATTTAAATTGCAATTTGTTTTACACAAATAGTATTAATATAAGTAATTTCAATAATATGTATTATTTTAAATTGCTATTTACTATTATCACAAATAAAATTATCACAATATTAAAATTAAAATATAAACAAAAATATTTGTCCACCAGTCCTATAACCTATACCAATAAAATTCTTTATTCTGTATTTTCTTCTAGTTACTCATAAGTGTGCATAATTTACAAATTTTCAGTTATACCGAATATCTGTGTTTTTCACTTATTTCACAAATGGTTTAACATACTGAAGCAGAGCCTTTATAACCATTCTTAATAAATTAACAATATACCTTTAGTATATGGACAATATACTAAACCATTCTCTTGATGTCAGATATTTATTTGTTTGTTTCAATTTTTTAATTATTATAAGTAAGGTTGACATGCACATCTAGTTTTTAATATGTAAATAAACATTTCTTTGGAAAAATTAACTTAGAATAAATAAAACATTAATTATTAATAGAATCAATTATAAAATAAAATTAACTTGGGCTAACAAAATAAAAGGTTTAAATACTTTTATGGCTTTTGATGCATTGCTACATTCAAAGGTGCTATATTGTATCATATAACAAGGCTACCAGGAATTTTCAAGTTCACTAATTTAACCATAAATTCATCACCACTGGGTATTAATTTTCAATTTATTTTTGGTAATTAGGTAGAAGTAAACTAGAGTCTCATTTTGCTTATTTTTTACACATTTAAAGACAAATGTGAACATTAACATCTAGATTTTTCTTTTCTTTCCCATACGAGCTTGCTTTTAAGAGTCCATTATTCAGCGCTATAATACTTTTTACTTTCATTGCATTCATGAGTGCTCATGGCAATCACTTGCATCAGATTTAAACTAATCTAAACAAACTAAAGTCGAGTTTTATGAAAGGTATAGATTAGCCAGAGTGAAAAAGAGGCCTTTTCTCTTTTGGACAAATGTATACGATTATTTACTGCCACAAAACTATTTCTTTTTAAGGGGCTGCAAACTAGTAACTTTCAGCTATATAACATATTCTGCGCATAATCATTTCATAAATCTAGGCACACAGTTTCCCTAGTGTTTACTTCATTAACTTGTTTATTCACACATTTTGCTATTCATCAGACATTTTTTGAGTTCCCCCTAAATGTTGAACAGCCTGCTGGTGGGTAGAGATGCAAGAGAATAGTAATATAATTAATATATACCTGCACCTCCAGAGTGATAAGATCGGATGTTGTTTTAACTAAAATCAATTCCCTATATGTCCTGTAATTTTTAAGAGTTAAATTTCATTCTCTTTTACCAGACACTTAAAACTAACCTGATAAATTCCTTAACCTGATAAATTCCTAAGAGAGATGCTCAAATATTATCATGACAATGGTTCCTGCTATAAATACTGTGTAAATTTGAGCCAATACCCTCTTCCTCCTAAGAATTAAAATGATGATTATGAGGATAACTCTTCCTACTAACTCAAGTTCTTTAAAAAGTGAAGGGCAACATAAAAATAAGGTATGTTAAAGAGATGAGGTAGATGAATGGATAGGAAACAATCTCCCAGAGGTATTATTACTTTAAAATAAAAGCAAGTGGCAAATGATACATCTACATTTAAGAAATCATCACAGTGGTTGCCTCTGGGGAAGGGAACTGGAGGCCAGGAGGGAGACTTGCCTTTTTGTGTGTACCTTTTTATACTTTTTGAATTTATCATGTACTTGTATTAAATCTGCAAATAAAATAGACAAAAAATAAGGCCATATTGTTGCTCATCTTGAACAGCTCACATGCATGAATTCATATATACAAAGTAAAGGGAGGGATAGGGAGGCCTTACAGGCAGGAGAGCAGCCAGACAAAGGTCAGGCATGGGCAGGCTCTGTAGGGAGCCAGAGATCCACCACCACCACCATCCTCATCAAGGTAACTGTCACTTTGAGCATCTACCAGGTTCCAAGCACTGTGATTATTGCTTTGCGTATAGAATCTCGACTTTTTCAAAACCACGTAATTAGGCAGTGAAGAAATGAACTTAGATGTTATATGACTTGTTCTAGACTACACATATAGTAACTGGCAGAGACCATCCAAAGACTAGTCCATGGGAATCAAAGCCCATGGATTTTTTGTCTTGTTTTGTTTTGTTTCCCCTTTTACACTACTCTGCCTCTCAAAAAGAGAAAATCCAGGAAGCAAAGGGCTCTGAAGTCTATATTTGATTCTAAAAAACAAAGGAAAGCTAATATTAATGTGTGATATTGAATGGTCTGAAGAAATCGATGACTGAAGAAACAATTTGTTTGCAAATGTCCCTGGGAGTGGCTGAGAACAAACTTAGTGATAGCATTGAGTGCTAAGGAACTCACGACCTTTTACAAGGAAACAGATGCGGGAATGGAAAAGTGATTTGAAAGAGATGGAAAGAAGAGGAAAGAGCCCAAAATGAATCATAACTCTCAAATCTGGATTAACTAGAAGGATAGCAATCACTTTGACATTCAACAAATATTTATCAAGAGCTACTAGAACTGAAGGAAAAACCAATTTAGCAGAGGCAAGGATCATCTATTGAGCATCGTCAGGTTGTTATCTAAGCAAAGCTGCTCCCTATAGTCTCCCCTTAGGCAGGGGATTCTTCATACCTGCTGTTAGACTTAAATAGCCTAGAATGCACCTCTAAAGGTGAGAGGCTGCAAGGTGTCTGCCTATTGCTGCTCTTCTACAGCTCTGGATGTATTTTTTTTTCATTTATTTCAGAATATTATAGGGGTACAAATGTTTTGGTTACATAAATTGTTTTTGTAATGTCTGAGTCAAAGTATGCCCATCCCCCAGATAGTGTGCATTGTACCAGGTAGGTGTGAATTTGTGCATCTTCTCCTTCCCCCTCCCACCTACTTGATTTCTGATGAATGTTATTTCCATATGTTCACATAAGTGTTAATCGATTAGTTCCAATTTAATGGAGAGTACATATGGTATTTGTTTTTCCATTCTGTGATATTTCACTTAGAAGAATGGTCTGCCCTGGATGTATTTAGCAGCCACTAAACTCTCATAACTAAACATTTAAATGAGATTAAACTCTAAATATTGTTACCAACAAGTATGATATATTTTGTATTCGTAGAAGTAAAATCCCTAAAACTATATTCCTCAGTCACAAATCATAGAAGTCTTCATCTCCACAATGTGAACAAAATTCCTGCTCACTTAACAGATACTGAACAGAGGATAAGATGGAATAATAGTATGCTAAAATTTTTTGTAGCTTCTAATTCCCCAGGCAAATATTAGGGGGTGTTGTCTACGTATGTCAGACAACCTTCTATGTGCCATGATGGAGAACAGAGTACATGGACAAATATGAATGTGGTCTCTCCCTTTATATCAGTGTGGGTTCTGCAGTCAGACTTCTGGATTGAAACCCTGGCCTTGCCTCTTATTAGCTCTGTAAGCTTGGGCAAGTCACCTAACCTCTCAGTGCTTAGCTTCTTTCATCTCCACAATGGGGATAACAATTGTACTGACACTCAGAGAGACTGCTGTGAGGAATAAATAACATAATTATGCATAAAGCACTTAGAACATCAGACATCTAGTAAATGAGCAATAAATTGTTAATTACTATATTATTATTAGCTTAAAATTTAGTTTGGGGATAAGATAGATTATAGATGGATAGATATAGATATGCACATACTCTCTCTATAATACATAGATACACACATACAATATGTACATTCACAAGATATACATATATGTGTGTATATATACCTACAATCTGTGTATATAAAGTAATAAATAAAAAATGTCATATGGGTAGAACAAAGTCAGTGTCTGAGGGATCCATTAGATAGATTCTTCTCTTGGAGTAAAGAAAAACATGTTCCTTTCCCTCTTTTGGGCAAGGCATCTTTATAAATTGAATACACTAAACAACCACATCTGGAAACTTTGTCTTTAAGGCATCCATATTTAGAGAACAGTATCTATGTGCCACAGAATATTGCTCTTTTAAAAACCACACTATTTTCAGCTTCTAGCCTTTATTTTATGAAAAGTATAACCTAGTGCTTAGCAGAGTCTTGAAAACAGCCTAACAAGAGCTAAAAAATAAAGCTTGAATTTTCTGATTTTTACAAGCAATTTTCCTGTTTCTTTCTATAGTATGCTTGTTTTCTAAGTTCCAGCTTCAGTGATGTCAATGTTCCTGTCATGATGAGAAACTTTTCTTGCTCGGTGCGTACATAACCATCCAGGCCTTCCGACAATACAACAGCAACAGCAGCTGAGCACCTCTGACTGCAGGGTCCAAGTCACTTTGGGGGAAACAGGACCTTAGTCACTTTTGATAGGGTCCTGTGTTCAAAAGTATTATTATCTAGCTGGGGAGACAGTACATCTACATTTAGAGATAGACAATCATGAAGAGCCACAAATGTGAGGTGTCATATGAAGAGAGAGGGAGAGATGTGACAGGAGTATAGGAGAAATGAAGGTTACAGTGTGTGATGGGGAAGTAAAATCAGCTACAAACTTTGATAGAGATGAGCATGCTTCAACTTGGCTTCAGAGAAGAGAGAAGAGTTTCATCCATAGAGAAGATAATGGGAGACAGACCTGGCAGTGCACTTTCTTTTTCTCCAGGGTATACCCACTGTGTCCCTGATGAAGTGGATATACGGGAGAGGCTGGGGGCCTGGAAGCCCAGATCCTAGTATAGTATCTACTAATAATTAGCAGTGTGATCTTCGGCCATTCACTCCACAATTCTGGATCTTCATCTCCTCATTTATTAAATGCTGGTATTAGAAAAGATTATGTTCAAGGTGCATTCCAGATCTCAGTTCCATGATGTTCTGAATTCTGTGAGTCATTTCTTTATTTCCAATTTAAAAGGGTAATTCTTCATTCTGATCCTTATCTTCTAAGATGCAATCTCAACTTATCCTACCTGTCCCTTCCAACTAGCCCACAGTACTGTAAGTATTGACATCAAAATAAAACAATTCTGGTCTCTAGTCTGAAATTTTTCCTTCTGTTCTTACATCTGGGAAATGAATATTACTTAAAGCTATTTCTCACATTATGTTATAGCCTCTTAGAGCTGAGGTTTTCTTGACTTCAAAGAATATAATCAATGTGATGGGGGTATGAAATAGAATCATAAGTCCATTAAACTCTTCCATGGTCATTTCTTGGTCAATACATTAAATGAAATATTAGTAAACCTGATAATAATGCAATCTGTTGTTAAGTGAACTTAAATATGCAGGGGTCAATATTCAATCCCAAATATCACTATTTTCATATTAAAAGTTACCCCAAAAGTACCAAATATACATTCTTCTCATTAGTACGTAGAACATTCTCTAAGATAGATCATATTTTAGGTCATAAAACATGTCTAAACAAATTAAAAAATATATAAATTATACAATGTATCTTCTCAGACCACAGTGGAATAAAAATAGAAATCAACTCCAACAGAAATGCTCAATTCTACAGAAAACCATGGAAATTAAATAACCTACTGATTAATGATTATTGGGTCAAGGAGGAAATTAGGTAGAAATCAAGGTAGAAATCAAAAGATTACTTGAACTACATGACAAAGGGAGCACATAAATTATCAAAATCTGTGGGATTCAGTAAAAGCAGTCATGAGGGGAAAATTCATAGCTTTAAATGCTTACATCAAAAAGACAGAAAGATCACAAATCAACAATCTAATGAATCATCTCAAAGAACTAGAAAAGGAAGAGTAAACCAAACCCAAAGCCAGCAGAAGAAAAAAAATAACTAAGGTCAGAGCAGAACTAAATAAAATCTAAAACAAAATAAAAAAAAAAAAACACTACGGAAGATTAATGAAAACAAAATGTTGGTTCTTTTAAAAAGTAAACAAAAAATTGATAGACCTCTTGCTAGCGTAACCAGAAATAGAAAAGAAAGGACCCAAATAAGCTCAATCAGAAATTAGAAAGGAGATATTACAGATAATATCACAGAAATATAAAATATCATCTGGGAATAATACAAAAATCTCTGTGCACATAAACCCAAAAATTTTGAGGAAATGGACAAATTCCTGGAAACATACAACTTCCCAAAGTTCAATCAGGAAGAAATAGAGATCCTGAGCAGACCAATTATGAGCAATGAAATTGAAGCAGCAATAAAAAGTCTTCCAAGAACAAAAAAAATCTTGGACCAGATGGATTCACAGCCTAATTTTATCAGATATACAAAGAAGAATTGGTATCCATACAGCAGAAATTATTTTATAATATCATGAAGGAAGAAATCCTCCCCAACTCATTCTACGAAGCCAGTATCACCTTGATACCAAAGCCAGAAAAGGACACAACAACAACAAAAAGAAAACTATAGACCAATATCTCTCATGAATATAGATGCAGAAATCCTCAATAAAATTCTAGCAAACTGAATTCAGCAGCACATCAAAAAAAAAATAAAAAATAAAAAATCCACCACAACCAAGTGGGCTTCCTCCCAGGGCTGCAATGATGGTAGAACATATGTAAATCCATAAATGTGATTCACCACATAAACAGAAGTAAAAATAAAGATCATATAATTATCTCAATAGACGCAGAAAAAGCATTGAGGAAATCTAGCACCCTTTTTATGATAAAAACTCTTAATAAAATAGGTATAGATGGAACATGCCTCAAAACTATAAAAGACATATACAGCAAACCCACAACCAACAACATACTGAATGGGGAAAAGTTGAAAGCATTCATCACTCAGAACTGGAACAAGAAAAGGGTGCCCACTGTCACCACTTCTATTCAACATAGTACTGGAAGTCCTAGCCAGAGCAATCAGGCAAGAGAAGTAAATCAAGGGTATTCAAATGGGGAAAGAGGAGATCAAACTATTGCTCTTTGCTGATGATATGATCTTATAGATATGACCTAAGATCATATCATCAGGGTTCTAGAAAACCCTGAAGATTCTGCCAAGAGACTCCTGGAATTCTTATATAAACTCAGGTTGCAAAATCAATGTACACAAATCAGTAGCATTTCTATACACCAACAGCAGTCAAGCTGAGAATTAAATCAAAGACTCAATACCTTTCACAATAGCTATAAATAAAATAAAATAACTAGGGACATATTTAACTAAGGAGGTGAAAGATCTCTACAAAGAGAACTATTAACACAAATCACTGAGAAAGGAAATTGCTGATGATGTAAACAAATGAAAAAACATATCACGCTCATGGATCAGCAGAATCAACATTGATAAAATGTCCTTACTTCCCAAAGTGATTTACAGATTCAATACAATCTCCATCAAAACACCAATGTTATTTTTCACAGTTCTAGAAAAAGTTATTCTATGCTTTATTTGGAACCAGAGAAGAGCCCAAATAGCCAAAGCAACCTTAAGCAAAAGGAGCAAATCTGGAGGCATCATTTTACCAGACTTTAAGCTATACTACAAGGCTACAGTAACCAAAAGAGCATGTTACTGGCACAAAACCAGAGACATAGACCAAGAGAACAGAACAGAGAACTCAGATATCAATCCATCCACATATTGCCATCCAATCTTTAAGAAAGAAAACAGCAATATACACTGGGGAAAAGAATCTCTATTCAATAAATGGTGCTGGGAAAACTGGATAGCCACATGTAGAAGATTGAAAAAGGATCCATATCTCTCACCACTCAGAAAAATTAATTCAAGGTGGATAACAGACTAAAATCTAAAACATGAAACCATAAGAATTCTAGAAGAAAATGCTAGAAAAACTCTTTTAGACATAAGCCTAGGAAAAGAATTTATGAAGAAGACCCCAAGGACAATCACAACAATAACAAAAATAAATAAATGGGATTGATTAAATTAAAAATCTTCTGCACAGCCAACCAATCAACAGAGCAAATAACCTACAGAATGAAAGAACATATTCACATGCTATACGTGTGATAAAGGGCTAATTTCCAGACCTACAAAGAACTCAAGAAAATTAGCAAGAAAAAATATCAAACAACCCCACTAAAAAAGTGGGCCAAAGATAAGAACAAAAGCTTTTCAAAAGAAGATAGACTAATGGCTTATAAACATATGAAAAAATGCTCAATAGCATTAATCATCAGAGAACTGTAAGTCAAAACCACAATGAGATATCACCTAACCCCAATGAGAATGGCTTTTATCAAAAAGTCCCCAAACCATAGATGGTGGCTTGGATGTGGAGAGATAGGATCAATTATGCACTGTTGGTGGAACTTCAAACTAGTGCAACTTCTACAGAAAATAGTATGAAGATTCCTCAAAAAACTAAAAGTAGACCCACCATTTAATCCAGCAATCCCACGACTGTGTAGTTACACAAAGGAAAGAAAAAGTCATTTTATCAAAAATACACCTGCATTCAAATGTTTATTGCAGCACAATTCACAACTGCAAAGATAAAGAATGAACTCAAGTGACCATCAACCATCAATATGAGTGGATTAATAAAATGTGGTATATGTATAACATGGAGTACTACTCAACCATAAAAAATGAATTAATACCTTTAGCAACAATCTGGATGGAACTGGAGACCATTCTCCTAAGCAAAATATCTAAAGAATGGAAAAACAAACACCACATGTACTCACTGTTAAATTAGAATGAACTGATCAGCAATCATGTGCACAGATAGATAGAAGTAAAACTCAATGGAAATCATGCAGGTGAGAGAGGGGAGAAGGGGATGGGTGAAATCGTACCTAATGGGTAAAATGTACACTAACTGGGTGATGACACACTAATAACTTTGCCTCAAGCAGTACAAAAGCAATGCATATAAGCAAAACATTTGTACCCCCATAATATTTTGAAATAAAAAAATTTTTAAAAACCTACCATATGATACAGTAATCATATGGCATATATTCAAAAGATATTAAACCAACATGTTGAAGAGTAAAAAAAACTACATATAACGTAAACCCAAAGTGGATATAAGCCAATTTGATATATAAATTGGTTTGGTGGACAATGCAGTTAATTCTGACCCAAACATCAGCATTTTATATATATTCATTTTTGTAAAAAGGACCATTTTCCCCAAAGAACTCCAAAAACTTTGTTGATTGTTTTAAATAATTAAATAATAAAGTAATTAAAATAATTAAACAACAAAGGAAAATGTAGATAATTAATCCAAGAACCTAAAAATCTGACTAATAATGCCAGAAAAAGAAAACATTGGAGAAGGAAATTATCAAGAATTCACCAACGATATTTTCCTAATCCCTAAATAACTCAAATTTGCAAATTTCAAAATGGACAACAAAAATTGTATGTCAGAATGAATCATTGTTATATGTTAGAACTTTGGGGATAAAGAGAAAATCATAGGAAAAAAGGTGGTCAGATATTAAGGATATTAAGGATCAGCAATCAAAATGGCTTCATAGATCTCAAAAAGAATTTTCAGAACTAGAACACAATGGAGCAATGCCACTTGGAAAGGGAGAATATTGCTTCCATAACAGAGTTCTGCACTTAGCCAAGTGTAAAGGTTTAACTTTATCAAGATCAAACACATACATAGTTTCAAAAGTCAAATATTATTATTATAAGATTTGTCATGAAAATGTAAATCTGTAAGGATTGAAAAATATTTATTTCTTTTACTTTCTCAAGAAACTCACGGGGTATACATTTACCACAAAAGGGGAAAAAATAGACATAGGATCCAACCCAAGAGGGAAGTGAAGTAAATTCCCAGAACTGAGGGAAATCCCAAGATGATGTTTACGTAGCAGCCTAGAGAGCAACTAGTTTGACTGGAGCAGAAGGAAGGACAGCTTCAGGAAGGATATCCCCAAGATAAAATGAAACTGATAGATTATATAGCATGCTTGACCACATTGCGAAGGATGTAGTTCTAATTGATGATTTAAGGAAGAAAACCTAATAAAATATGAGGCAATCATTAAGTCCAGAAAAAAAAAACAAAGTTTAGAAGAAACAGTGTGATAATAACATACCATGCAGCTCAATTATGAACAAAATTTATGTTATCATAACTTAGATAACAATCATTCATTTAACCCAAATGTTGACTTCAGGGAAGGAAGAACACGGTAGGGAAGGAGACTCAGTAGACTTAGGTTTTCATGATGAATTTTACAATATTATTTGACTTTTACACCTGCACTCGAATGTTTATAGGAGCACAATTCACAATTGCAAAGTTGTGGAAACAACCCAAGTGCCCATCAATTCATGAATGGATTAATAAAATGTGGTATATGTATACCATGGAGTACTATTCGGCTTAAAGAAACTATGGTGATATAGCGCCTCTTATATTTTCCTGGATAGAGGTGGAACCCATTCTGCTAAATGAAGTATCTCAAGAATGGAAAAACAAGCACCACATGTACTCACCAGCAAATTGGTATTGATGGATCAACATCTAAGTGGACATATAGGAATAACATTTATCGGGTGTCCGGCAAGTGGGAGGGGTGGGGAGGGGATGGGTATATACAAACACAATGAGTGAGATGTGCAACGTTTGTGGGATGGTCACACTAGAAGCTCTGACTCGAGGGGGGAGGGAGGGCATGGGCAATATGTGTAACCTTAACATTTGTACCCCCATAATATACTGAAATAAAAATAAAAACTGACATTGCATTTTACAAATACTTTTACATGTGACCTTTCATTTGATTCACATAAAACCTCAAGAAATGCAAAACAAAAAAAGTTAAGCCGGGCGCGGTGGCTCACGCCTGTAATCCTAGCTCTCTGGGAGGCCGAGGCGGGCGGATCGCTCGAGGTCAGGAGTTCGAAACCAGCCTGAGCAAGAGTGAGACCCCGTCTCTACTATAAATAGAAAGAAATTAATTGGCCAACTAATACATAGAAAAAATTAGCCGGGCATGGTGGCGCATGCCTGTAGTCCCACTACTCGGGAGGCTGAGGCAGGAGGATCGCTTGAGCCCAGGAGTTTGAGGTTGCTGTGAGCTAGGCAGACGCCACGGCACTCACTCTAGCCTGGGTGACAAAGCGAGACTCTGTCTCAAAAAAAAAAAAAAAAAGTTAAATTAAGAAAAAAATACAGCTTTGTAGAAAATGTCCCATCACATATGATTTTTCAGTGCTGCCTAAAATGACCATACTCCACCATCTGCCGAGCAGTAGTTCTCAACTTTTCTTCCTCTGAGAGACACATGGAAAGTGATATTTCCTTGTGACATAATCCCATGGATACTCCCATTATGTTAAATCTAACATGATGTTTCTCTCTGCTTATGATATTTTATCACATATTTCTTTGAACTTCCAATTTCAATTTTTTGGGACATATACTTAGAAGAGGGATTGCTGGATCATTTGGTAGTTAGTTCTATTTTTAAATTTTGAAGAATCCCCATATTGTTTGCCATAGTGGCTGTACCAATTTAAATGCACACCACCAGTAGAGTGTGCAAGAAGTCCCTTTTCTCCACATCCTCACTAAGCATCTGTTATTTTTGTCTTTTTAATAATAGCCATTCTAACTGGAGTAAAATAGCTCATTGTGGTTTTGATTTGCATTTCTCTGATGATTACTGATGTTGAGCATTTTTAAAATATACCTATTGGCCATTTGTATGTCTTTTTAAAAGAAATATCTATTCAGGTCCTTTGCCCATTTTTATATGGGTCATTTGTGTTTTTGCTACTGAATTGTAAAAGTTCCTTATATGTTTTGGATATTAACCCATTATCAGATATGTGGTTTTAAATATTATTTCCACTAGCCAAGATATGAAAGCAAACTAAATGTTGTGGACAGATGAATGGGTAAAGAAAATGTGGTATATACATAGAATGGAATATTATTCAGCCTTTAAAAAAGAAGGAAATTCTGCCATTCATGACAGCATTGATGAATTGGCAGAATTTACGTTAAGTGAAATAAGCCAGACACAGAAGGACAATTACTACATGATCTCACTAAAGGACACTCTAAAACAGTCAAACTCATAGAAGCAGAGAGTAGAATGATGGCTGTAAGATACTAGGAGTGAGGAGGAAACAGAGAGATATTCATCAAAGGGTAAAAAAATTCAGTTATGCAAGACAAGTAAGTCCTAGAGAATTATAGTATGGCATAGTGCCAATGGTTAAACATACTCTATTGTGCGCTTTAAAAATTTGCTGAGATATTACAGTAAGTTTAATAAAAGTTAAAAAAAATTGCTAAGAGGATAGATCTTAAGTACTTTTATCACTCATACAAAAATAAAAAGGGTAGGAGGAAACTTTTGGAGGTGATAAATTTATCACCTTGAGTGTGATAATGGTTTCATGGGTATATATATATATATATCTAAATCATCACATTGTATACATTAAGTATGTAAAGCTTTTTGCATGTCAATCATACCTCAATAAAGTATTTAAAAGAAAAATTATATAGGATACAAGTGAATAAGAAATAGTATTATAAGATAAATTTGAAAAGTCTGTAATGTGTCAAAAATTTAATATTCACAAATATCCCTACTTTGTCTACACTTAGTAAGTGGTTGACATACCTCAGTACTGATCTGAATACACCATCTGTCATAACACTGAGTTTGATAATATAGCATGATTCCCAAACGTAGATGCCTACTGGAGTAGGAATGTAGGAAAAGAACTAAACCACATAAACCTCTCATTCTTTCCTTAGTTCACTTCTGAGAGACTCATAGGACCAGAGAACTTATGTCTACTGTAAGAAAAACAAGGGAGCCTGTGTGATTTTGAATGATAACTGACCCTTGACCTCAATATCTGACAGATCAATGGAAGTGGTGACAACTGTGGCAAACCGTAAAAGGCAAGTCACTTCTAAAGGCAGCCACTACTCAGGTCCAGCCAATTACTACTGTGCTAGAATAGAGCACTTTCTCATGCTCATCTCATCTCTATTAAATACTTTCAAATCCTAATGTAAGTCCCATGTCATTGGATATGGAAGTCACCAAAGATGTTTACAGACCATATGATTCATATTTCTGACACAGTCCTAATATTCAAATAGGCTCTCCCTTCCAACTTATAAACCATGAAAATGTGCTGGAGAATCCAACATTTCAGTGTAAAGACCTTATCTCCCACATGGCTTCTCAAAATTAGAAAATACATACAAATCCTGTATCCAACCAGTGAACTCCAATCTTCAGTTCAGAAAATGAGGTGATCATATTTGTTATCTAATCCAATTGTGGAGAAGCATAACTCCTTTTTCCGCTTGGTCATATTGTGCCACTGGGACTGAGTCAATTCCCAGTGATTGTGTAGGGTGAAGATCATGGATATTAGATTCTGAAATTCTCCTAAGGGGACCAAATACTATAGTTTACAACATAAGAAAATAATACCACAGCAATAATTCAATCTTTTTATCTTCTGAATTTCCTCTCAGATCCCATTACTCTCTCCTTAACCCTCCTTCCATAGCCTTTTCTTATCCTTCAAGCACATGGTTGGAGTGTCCCACTAGAGCAACTTCTTCCTCTCTTCCTCTTGACAAGTCTCTGTCACTGTATCTGGGTCTCAACCTTCTCACCTGTCTCAGAGGAAGAGGTTTCTTCCCTTTAGTCTAAAGACCTTGCTCCTTATTTACCTGGGCCCTACCTCCCACAGCCACCCCTCCTCCACTTTGAAAGTCTTCCCTTCCATCTTCAGCCATGACCAGAGTTTCCCCCTTCACACAGAAATAAACAAATGCTTCATTAAACCTCGTTCTTCTAGCTGCTACCCAATCACTTCTTTTTTTCCTTCTCATCCTTTACCTTTCTTTTCATGAACTATCCTACCTCTTGCTTCCATCTGGCTCTGATTATGACTGTAATAATGGAAATGCATCACATTCATTGAAAACTTAGTTTGAAAAATACTTTCATGGACATCATCTTCTTTTTTACATTTTTTTTATTGACTTGGAAAAAGATCTCACAGTGAGGAAGTGGCTAGGGAAGAGGCTATAAAGGTCAATTGAAACCAGGTCATAATGAACCTCATATATCAAGTTTTAAAACATAGACTTTATTCCATGGCAAAGGGAAGCTATCAAAGGTTTTTAAAGCAAAAGTAGAATACACTCAGTGCTATAGTTTCAAAGCACCCACAAAGTTCACATGTTGGACACTTAATCCCCAATGCAACAGAGTGAAGAGGTGGGACCTTTAAGAGGTGATTAGGTCATGAGGGCTCTGCCTTCCTGAGTGATTGATGCCATAATATCTGGAGTGGGTTAGTTAATAATAGCTCTGGAGTGGGTTCCTGATAAAGGACATGTTCAGCCCCTTCAGTTTCTGTCTCTCTCCCCCCCCCCCACTCATGCTCTCTTGCTCTTCCACCTTCTGCCACAGGATGACTCAGCAAAAGGCCCTCGCCAGATGCAAGCCCCTCAACCTTAGATGGCCCAGCTTCCAGAAATGTAAGAAATAAAGCTCTGTTCTTTTTAAATTACTCAGTCTCAGATATTCTGTTGTAGCAGCACAAAAATGGATTAAGACACTCCAATTTGAATTTTAGAAAGTCTCTTTATTAACTTCCATATGGATCTAAGCTCATTTACTCCTCCTTTTCAAACTCTTACCAAACAAAGCATACTTACACACTTATTTTCAAAATGTCAGAAAAAGGGTTACTATCATAACAATAAAAACTTTTAAGTAAAAGACCTTAATTTTTTAAAAAATGCTGGAGGGAAATAACATAAACAGAAAATTTACAAAAATATAAATTTTCAATAAGCATATTTAAAAGAGTAATAAAAAATAATTTCAAATGATAGATATAGCATTTCACCTATCAAATTTGAAAATATTTAAAAGGAGGGCAATAACTATGGTTAGCCCTGGTTAAAAGATAGGGAAATAAGAATTTTCATACACTGCTGATGGAACTGGAAATTGTTAAAAATTTCTAATGGGTGATTTGGTGACATATATATACATAATATTTCTGACACATGTGCATAACTTTGTCTCACTATTTATACTTCTTGGAATTATCCTAAGGAAATAATTCCATAAATTCATGAGAATATTCATTGCAGAACTGTTTATAATTACAAACATAAATTGGAACTAGCCTATAAAGGTAGGTGATTTGTTCAATTATGCATGCTGCATAGATATATCAAATTATTACATAACCATTAAAAATTATATGGTAGCTGTATTAGTAAGATGCTTCTAAATATTTCTAACTGGGAAATCAGGTTATAAGACTATATACATTCATGTATATATTTATAAATACACATTCTGAAAAAAACAATAAAATGATATATGAGAAATAGGATAATTAAAGATTTAATATTATTTACCTATATAATTTTACTTTTTCTATAATGAATATAAATTATTTATGTATATTATCCTCTCAGCTTTAATTGATGGTCAACATAAAAAATACTCATGTAAAGATTCCCTGTGTCTTCCACAAAATTGCTATCTATGTGTTATTTACTTAACAAGAGCAAACACTTATATAACACTTATCTATATACTAAGCAATATTCTAAAGAGATATTTGATAGATATGCAGATAGATAGATATAAACTTAACTCACTGGATCCTCACAATAACCCTATGAGTTAGGTATTCTTATTATTCCTATTTTACTAGTGAAGAAACAGAAACACAAAGGATGAGCAATTGCCCAAGTTCATACAGGTGGTAATTAGCAATGTTAAGATCCAAAACTCAGGCAGGCTGGCTACAGCATTGACATTCTTAACCATCACAACATACTGACTCTTGTTTAAACGTGCTAAGCTTTTATTTCCTTACCTGAATAGTAAGAATAATAATATAACCTATCTTGTGGGCTTGCTATTGGGTTTAATTGAAGTGAAGCATGAAAAAACTTAGCTTAATACCTGACACATAAGAGTTAATAAGTGCTAGCTATTAATAATAATAAAAATAAGAAGAACACTACTACTAGGACCTCAACTATCAACACCAATTCAACTTCCTTATTTCATACTATGTCCCAACACATGCTCTCTACTTTATTTCTATTATCTTCCATCACAGTTATTGAAGGAGTCATACGTCATACTCATGTCTCTGCTCATGCCATTGGCCTCACTGACATCAGGTGACTGGACCTATCCAAATCCCATCGGGCCATGAAAACCCAGCTCAGAGCCCTTTGTTAATTACTCTGGTCCCTTCTGACCCTCTATTGCACCACACTCATTAATACTCACGAGACAATTAACATATTATTAACTGCTAGTTCTTTCTATCCAATAATACCCCAAGCTCTGTGAAAGCAAAGATGAATATTAGAGTGATTTTTCCCCCGAACCTCTTTTGTCATCTCCAAGTACATCTCCCAGTACAACAAGACCTAGATATTTAACATGTATTTGCTTTATTTCTACTTACCATGGAAATATACCCATAAAAATAGAAAATTGCAATGTATCTAAGCTTCCAAGCAGTATCTTTCCAGAAGAAAGAGATACATCACAATATTAAAATTAGGAGAATTAAAATCACATGCAAATGAAAACTCAGACAAGTATGCAAATTTTGTTATTGTTATTAATGTGTAATATGAATTAATAAATATTAACAATAGCTATAGCTATGTATTGCATGTCTCCTTTGTGTATCAAAGAACTTATAGACATGACATCTTACAACCCTAGTATTAACAGAAATAGTGCCTCTATAGAAATGGAGGATGAGATTAAGAAGCTGCCTTGCAGAGCTGGGAATCAACTCCAGTTTGTTCTGACTCCACAACATACTGGTTTACTGTATATGTGCTTTCCTCCCATGTCTTTATACAAAGTTGAGCTTTAGCACCCGTTTTTCTATTTATTAAGTATATCAATAAAACTACCTTTTTTTGTCAAAATTTTCCTTTCTAAAAATTAGGGTCAGTATAGAGTACTCTCTTTCCGACAATCTCCAAGGATATTTCGTACAATATGAGAGGGACATTGTTTTAAAGGAATATTTAATTAAAGATGAGTTCTACACTCTGGATACTGTTACCATAAAGCTCTGGGTATCTATAATTATTAGAGCCATTAAGGAGTCCAAAGATCTCAAGTCCTTTTGTGGCCAGGGACACAAGGAAAAGTCTGAGCCGACCTTTTAGAAAAAGTATATCTATATCCCCTTGTGAATAAGATTGCAGAACTGTAAATATACTGTCACTGTGACAGTCCCTGGAGTCTTTGTTCTGTGGATGTATGGACAACTTTATCCGGGTATTTCAGCCTGAGGTGCTGAGCTATAAATAGACGCAGAGCAGTTCATAAGAAAAGACGCCAGGCAGCCCACATGAAAGTTGTTCTTTGATTCCCTCTCTGAGTATCATCACCCCTTCTGTGCTGAGTGGTCACTTCCCCTCAGACCTATACACTAAGCCACTCGTGGACCACTCGGCTGGACTCTCAAATTGAGCAATTGCATGGAAAACAATGCAAAACTTGTACTTTTCTTTGCATGCAAAGATTTGTTAAGAGTCCCACATACCTGATAACCATAAACAGCTATAAACAGATACAACTTGCACTTATTAATAATAACTCTCACCATCTTCGAATCACATTTTAAAGTTTGAGCTCAACACAAGATTGAATTTCCTCATTTTATTTGCTTTGTACTTCTAAGCTGCCCCTGATGCAGCAGCTATATGTTTAATATGAAATAAATGTTTTAGGAAAGAGCAGCTGTTTTTAAAATGTGGACATTAGTTTTATGTAATACTAACTTTCCCCAAGTTTTTTTTTAACTTAAAGAAGTACTTGTTGCATAGTTTCTTATTATTTGAGTAATTTTTGTAATAAATTTGAGAATATTAACTATTTCTCTAAAGGCATAATAGGAGAACATGAAATTCATTTTCATGCAGTTAAAATTCATTAGAGATTGGCATTATGAGACTTAAAATCTTTTCTGAAAAATAACCTTTGTAAAAATCCAAATGTGTTCCCTCCTCCTTCAACAAATGTTGGCTTTTGTTATTTTTTATAGGCTGCATATTGAATTTCCCAGGCTGTGTTTCTGAACAGCAATCTACTGAAAAAAAAGTGCAATTATTTTTTTTCACTCAAACATGCATTTGAGAGAAATGAGTAGATCAGATAAAGAGCTGAGATGCTATTCAACTCAACCTTGAGTCACTCTCTGTCTCTTTAAAAAAAAAAAGGGTGGCAAAATCAATACAAACCAATAATAACTTCACATTTGTGGAAGCAACATGAATGGCTCTCCAAAATATTGAGACACATCCAAGTACATTTTCGTAGAGCTGATATTTATCAGAAGTCATTTGCCCTCAAGCAGATGCTCCCTTTCATTGTGCTCCTGTCACAAATGACTAAGATTTATGACAGACAATTACAGCATCTGCAGTTAGCAGCCTTATAATCAGCACCATTATTTAACGATTGGTGCAATAAACTGACTCCTGTTACTGTTTATCAGATATCAGTCAGTTCTGGCCATTTTCTTCAGCTCCCAAATCACAGTATGGTGCAGCCACTGCCTTTTAATGGCTAGGCAGAAGCAGGAGCATTTTCACATTTTTTACAGACTGCCGAGGGAAAGAAAAAAGCAACCAATTACATGTATGTATGCTGCCCTCTCATTTGAGATGCCTGTGTATGTAACTATCTCTATACAGTTCTAAACCTTTTGGGAGAAAAAGAAGCTTTTACTGTAGAGAAGGGCTTTTTATGTTAAAAAAACAAAAACACAATAAAACAAAAGTACAAAAAAAAACCCTCTTGCCTTTATTTATTTTTTAAGTTCTCTGTTTAAATTTGCATGTCTTTTCTGAGTACAAAATGTTGCTCTTCTGGTCCACTGTTTTATCTTGAGAGTGTGGTTTCAGCTTGCCTTTCATAACCAGAAAAGCAGCTATTGTCCCTGAAAAATATTTGTCAAGGAGCAGATTTCTCAGCCAAACTCTGTGAGGTTTTACTCAGAGGGAAGTGCTATGGACACAACAGAATTAAGTTTTCATCAGTCAAAAAATCTACATATAAAAGAAGTCACATGTATACACTTAAAAGTCACTTATGTAGTACAGAATTCTATATTTGTAAATACACAAACAGGCAGAGGTATATATACATTTAAAGTCCTTCCACAAGAAACACTGCATATTTATGTTTCAAACATGAGTGGCAGGCAACAATTCAGAGGCTTTCTGGAAGGCAAGACTTCAGTGTCATGTGGGAAACAGTACAAAAATATATATTTACAGTCAGTCAAAATAAAAAGCTTATGTAATGCTTCTGTAGATGTTTAAGTGTCAAATGCTAGTCTAATTATTTAAAGAAAAACAAAATAAAACACAATGCCAGACCTTATAAATTCCTATCTTTTATTACTTTTTCCCATACCATATGAGCTAAATTTCTCATTGATATCAATAAGCATTTTATCCAACAACTTCCATTTTATACATTTGATAGTATTGTATATGCCCAGATGGAAATATTGACCAGCTACCTTTGCAATTTAAAGTCATTCACAAAGGTACATGCTTCTCTCCAGGGGAGACATGATACTGGAGAACAGATTAGTGTATTCTTTTAATTAAAAAATAAATTAGGCGACTTCCGGGGCCCCCTCTCTTGGGGCCCCAGAACCTCGTCCACGAGTGTATAATAAAGCCACGTGGTTTGGCCCCCAAAAAAATAAAAATAAAATAAAAATAAATTAAGGGACCCCATGGGAATCAGATTCCCTTTCTGGAAGAATGCATAAGGGGTTTTATCCAGTTAACATGTAAAATTGGTTATTTTCTAACTTTTACAAAGGCTTTACAGACCTTCCTAAACTAGACCTCAGAACTCCACATGAAACTTCACCAGAGAAATTGTGAGAATGATGGCCTTTCAAGTTAGAAAGGCCATAGGTGTCATTTTGTGCAAACTTCTCATTTGAGAGATGGTGCGTGTGAGAGAGTTAAGTGATTTTCATCAGAGCACAGGATTAGATATTAGCACAGCTATGGTTAGATCCCAAGTATATGGCTTTCTAGCTAGGTTCCTTCCTATGAAGTCCACACTAGACGACCCAACTGCTCTGTCCGGCAGAAATCGGCTCTAGGGCTCTGCTAAGAAAAATTCTGCTGTGGGTGTTCTGTGTGCAGTCCTTCCACAGAGCACTCTGTTGTATGGCTCAAAGAAACAGAAGTTTCCACGAATCTGCAAGTTATTTACTTTACTACTTCAGTAGCCTAATCTGGACCAAGGAAAGAACTATTTAGTCATACAAATAAAGAAAACTTATATTCCATCAGTTAGTACCAAAGTTAACTCAAGTTGTTGGCTTTTAAATTTCCTAATATGGTCATTTGGTACCTAGTATACATCTTGATTTTGTTTGATTTTTGGTGTTTTTTTTTTTTAATTTTTAAAAAAAACTATTCTGCACAAGTGATTGCAAAGTCATGCAAAAACTGTTTTATTTCACCAATTTGGCAAAATCAAGTAACCACAAATTTTGTAGAATCAGGAAGAAGCCAGACAAACTTTTCTTTGTCTGTGATATAGAGAAATATATTAAAGCATACACAGGTCTGTCATTCCATTTTAGTAATATTGGGCAAGTACTTAGGATGCATCAAAGAAATTGGTATATTTTCTACCTATGTCCTGCCCTTTTCTGCTGGGTTAGAAGGAAAAATTACCCAACTCACAGCAAGTTACTGCCTTTGGATGCCAATGACAAAGCCATTGGCACTGCAGGCTGTTAGCAGGTGTTCCTAAGAAGCCCAGTGGGGGTTGACACCATTCATGAAAACACATGCAGGTGGCATTTCAGTAACACACCTTGACACCAAGCCCTGGTGCATAGTTGATGACCACGATGAGCCCCGACAGATTTGACTGCTTATTAGCAAAAATAAAAAAATTGTTTAAATAGTGGCAGGAGGAAGTCTTTCTTTAGGAATCTTCTCTGAGGCTATTTGGGCCAATGAGGGGAAAAGGAGAACTCAAAGAAGTATGTGTAGTCAGTCTGCTAATGTTTGATGGTTGATGGCTGAGGGTCATGGTGCAGGAGCCAAGGGTTTGAATTCCACCAGATCGGGGATTGAATGTGGCTCAGACTTGGTGAGAATTTACGAGAGTTCTTAGCCTCGCTAAGTTCACTCATCTACAAGGTGATGATGAGAATGAGACTATGGACATAAAACACTGAGCACTGGGTGCGGCACATAGCATTGCTGCTTGAACGTTAGTGCTGTTACTGCTATCGCTGCTGTTCATACATACAATTCCAGACTGAATTGCTTTGCAGGTAGGCATTTGGACTTTAGAGTCAAGTTCAATAAATATTTCCCCTCTGAACTTAGCTATATAAAATTTTTACATAATCCTAGGAAAAGTCTGTATACCTTATCTATCAAGCTGTCTAATATATATATAAATAATATAAATATAGATATATATATACACACACATATATATATAATTATTATTATTTCACTTCATTGACTTTGGCTTGGTTCCATCATGAATAAGCTAATTTGATAGAATACAGAGAAAATGTGAAAATATTACAAAGTACGTGATTTCAGTTTTTTATTTAGTAAATTATTCGATATTACTCTGGGAAAAATGGGGCTGGCAATATGAAAAATTCCTGTCTTCTCTATTCCCCAAAGTTAAAACTTTTAGCTTCTCATTAGCTTAATTTTTCCAGTCTTTTTACAACTATAAAAATATCATGGCTGTTAATAGAAGGGACCAGTGGTTCCCCTCAAGAATCAGAGATCTCCTTGCCATACAGGTTGTGAGCAGCAGAACTGAGTCAGATGACAGTGATGAAAGGGCAGGTGGCCACGGGAGCCATGCATTCGTGGGGAAGTCATGGTGCTAGCTCATGATAAAATGAAGAGGAAAGAGAAAAAATGTTTTGGACACACCTGAGTTTTAGGCCAGGTCCACACTTAATAATTGTGTGACTTTGAACAATTTACTCACCCCTCTAAACCTCAGTTTTTCATATGCAAAAATTAGATAATAGTAATACTTACATTGTTGTTATGAGAAATTAAATGAGTCAACACATGTAAAGTGGATAGCACAGAACTGGCATGTACTAAGCACTTACTAAATATTTTATCTATAATGTGCTCTCAGCTTTGCTTTTATCACCGTGTTGTGCTGAACAAGTGTGGAATGCTTAGTAATTGTGTCTTGATCCATTGTAGAAAACTATCTTCAATAGCAGAAAGTCTATTATAATTAAAAATAGATAACTTTTACTTTTAGTCACCTACAAGGTTTTAGAAATAATTTGCACATCTATGAGTTTTTCTCAAAAATCAAGTTCATAATATTTTCAAATGAGGCTGCAAATCAATTCCATTAATTCACTTCCACTGCAGGTGTTGGCCAAGCATCAACCTTTGCAGTAACAGTGGTAGTAATTGCTCTGGTACTGAAAGGTGCCAATTTTCCCATATATTACTTAGCTAAATATAAAGTAGGGTCTTTATGAAAAGCATTTTAAATCTCATCTCTGCTCTTTATCTGATATTCTTAGATGCTGTATCATTTTAGTGCTTACTTCCAAGGATTAATTTCCTTTATCTAATGATACTTTCACAACTCTGATTTAAGAAAGGCTATGAAGAGTTACTCTTCTTGTAAAATAAAGGCCACGAACAGAATGGGCTATTTTTATTCATTCCATATCTGAAGTTCATTCATTGATCTTTGGGCCAGTATATAAGACAGCATACAGTATAGCTAGCAATGTAAATAAAGAAAGAATTCAAACATTCTCCATGCCTTCAACACTTTTATAAAATGCTATTAAAGCAGTGTATTATTTCACTTAAGAACAAACACTTTAAGTTGTGGTGAGAAGTTTATTTTACAAAGCATTTTCACTGCCTTTGAGTTTTACAAATCCATGGTGGAGCAGATGAAGAAGGAATTCTTATACCGAAATCCAAAGAGACAAAACGTGTTACTTAGAAAAGCCCTAGGGTCACACAGTGATAGGAGGCTAGAATTTAGGCCATTTCCTCCAATTTTTTTCCCAGTATACACACTACCAATGATTTTTTTGTTCTTGGCCACACTAAGCAGACTTTAGAGATAGCTCCATCCTTTATCACTAGCTGTGTGACCTGAGGCAAGTCACTGACAACACAGATTGATGGTGAGAGGGCTGACCATAGAGCTAGACTGCCTGCATGAGAATTTCAGCCCCACCCACAATGCCCTGGGATTGTGGATGGTTACTTTGCTTTCTGGGCTTCTGCTTCCTGGTGTGAATAATGAAGAAAGCTCCAACTTCATGGGGCTATTATAATATGAACGAGACACTCTTTCTCAAGGGCTAAGTACAATGCTTGGTGCATAGTAAAAGCTCAAGAAATATGTTATTATTATTAATAAAACTGGACAAAAATACCCACTTCCTAAGATTGTCTGTGGTATTGGTAGGAGAGCATATTAAAGGACTTTGTATCAGTAAACTACTATGCCAAGTTTAAGTATCATCATATCATCCTGTTGCTGTTGGCTACAGCCTAAGCTTATTTTGTCTAATTTCTATTGCGCCTTCAACCTATGGCTGTACCTTAATACAGGTATTTTCATTCCTAACATTGTTGAATGCTTTGTTTTGCTTTTTAAAAAATAGCAGAATGTGGAAGAGAACTTTAATTCCTCTTGCATACTGTTGAGATCTGAACTAAACTACTTTCTCCCTCACTGTCTGGGCAAGTCCAACCTCCTGAGAAACCACTAAGAGGTCAATTTAGGTACAACCACTTGAAGCACAGGGCAGTGGAAAGATGGAGAGCTTAATTCAGGAGGAATTTAGACAAAATCGAGAAGCCTATGGACAGTCTTCACCACTTAGTAATTCCTCTGGCTCTACTAACACACAGGCATCCAAACTTAAAGATCACATGTTCCTGGTGCATTTCAGACTCCTTCTTGAGAAGCCCCCCACCAATATACACAATGTAGGGTAAGCCTGCACCATTGCACTTGCTACCTGGCCTTGCCATTGCTTTGTGGTTTATCTGATTTCAAATCCACCTTTTCAAGTTTACTGTGACTAGCTTTTGTTCATGTTTGTTTGTTTCTTAATTATTAATTTCCAATTTTATATTGTGTGTGAGATCAAAAGAAATGCCTTTCATAATTACTCTTTCCTTTAGAACTGGAGCAGTTGACAGTTGACATTGTTATAAGGCCCAGGAGCTCTGAGGATGGGGCTAGAGAAAAGATGGTGATACTTACAGTTCGGGGATTCTCACTTGCATAGACCATTTCCAAGGTCTTGAGAGAAATTTAGTCATACAAAGTGCTGGGGTATTTTGCCAGCTTTTAAAAAAAAATGTAGTTTATTATCATTTATATTTTATTTTAAATAAATATTGAATTTTTCATTTTGAATCTTGAATTTTTAAACATGTATTCTTTTTCTTAAAGGGATGTGTCTTAATTGTATAAGCCTTCAGTATGCTCCTGAGTTGTAGAGAAGGACAGAGGCACAAAGAGAGGCAGGCAAAATCTTGCCTTTTTGGAATTTCAGAGGGAGTGACCAGTGGCACACTTCTAGCTGGGAAAAAGACAGAAGCATCAGATTGTTGGATAATTTAGCAAGTTACAAGATGTAGCATAGAGGAAAGGAAGACATATTGGTGCTTAAGGCATATTTTGTTGGTTAAGGAGTGAGTTAAATATGACAGGCTGCTTTGAACTGGTTCTGGACTCGTTGAATGAACTTAGAGCGGCAGTTCCTGAAAGTTTCTTCCAAAATGGGAACTTGTCCACATCATCTCAGAAGTTAACCTAGGTCAGTACTAAAAGCACAGATTTTGGCCGGGCTGGGTGGCTCACGCCTGTAATCCTAGCACTCTGGGAGGCCAAGGCGGGCAGATTGCTCGAGGTCGGGAGTTTGAAACCAGCCTGAACAAGAGTGAGACCTTGTCTCTACTATAAATAGAAAGAAATTAATTTGCCAACTATTATATATAGAAAAAAATTAGCCAGGCATGGTTGTGCATGCCTGTAGTCCCAGCTACTTGGGAGGCTGAGGCAGCAGGATTGTTTGAGCCCAGGAGTTTGAGGTTGCTGTGAGCTAGGCTGACGCCACGGCATTCACTCTAGCCTGAGCAACAAAGTGAGACCCTGTCTCAAAAAAAAAAAAAAAAAAAAAAAAAGCACAGATTTTAAAGCTATAACAACTAGGTTTGAATCCTGTCTTGGCCATCAACCAGCTACAGTAAGACTTGGGAAATCTCTGAGCCTCTCTTGGGCCCCAGTTTCCTAATCCATAAAATGAGATAATACTGGCATCTACCTTTTAGATTTAAGAAGACTAAATATAATAAAGCATATAGAGCACTTATCATAGTGTCTAGCACGTAAGTGCCCAATAAATGTGAGCTCTTTTCATCATTCCCCAAGTCTTCTCCTCTATTATCTGCTACCATACCAGCTGTCTGTGGTACTCTGATTTTCCATGGTTTGTTTTAATTGTTGTATTTTCTTTTAAACAATGGTGTTTCTGATTTTAAAATGAATATATCCTTCCTATGTCAAACTTGGAAAAATCCCAAAAAGTATAATGGAGAAATTTAAAATAATTTAGACATCTGTATGGCTCATTCATTTAGGCTGAATGTCTTAAGTGTCCATGTGGGTTAGACACTACAGTCTTCTCTGGCCTCTCTAAGTCCTGTCTTCTCCCTGGTCCATTTCTCTGTCCTATTCAATTTATTTAAAAGAAAGAGTGTTAACACTTTTTAAAGTCTATTCAGTCAAGTGACTAAGGCCAATTCTGCTCGTAGGTAAAGTTTAAGAAAAACTTCTTTACCTATTGTTCTAATTTAATTACCTACACCAGTACTAAGATTACTCCTAATCCTATTAATAAGAACTGTATTGTTCTATGTGGTACACAAAGTTCTTTCATCTAATTCACAATTAACCCTATGTAGGGACACAGGCAAAGCACCAACATTTGCAGCTTACAGATGAGGAAACTGAGGCACATGGAGGCTAAGGGGGTTGCCAAAGGGAAGTTAAGTGATTTGGACCAGGTGACAGAGCTCAGATAAAATGGGCCTGAGACCTTCATTCTGGTGACCCAGGAGCAGCCCTAGACTTTTCATATCAGTTGTTTGCAGCCATTTGAAACTTTCTCTATTTTCAATTGTCCGTCCTCTGCCCACTGGACAGCACATTCAGCTCCCATTCCGAATCGAAAGAGTATCATAAGATCCAGGTTCTCAGAAAAGCCATCAAGGTGAACCCTAGGAAAAGCCTACTCAGAATCCTTTGCCACAGCCTAACAGATAGTCCTCATAGGGATGTGATGATAACCATAATCCAGTGGCAGTTCACTCTGAAAAGCAGCCATCAGAATTCTTTTCCAATATGCAATTTAAAATTAAATAATATTTATTAACATTCTCTCTCCTTGCATAGGAGAGAGAAAAGTAAATTAAGATTAGCAACAGGTTAGTGTGTTGCTGTTCTGAGCACCCTATCACTTGCTTTTCTGAAAAGTGAAAGTGTTTGATAATTTACCATGTGTCTATTTTCATACATTGAGCTTTAAAAATAGTGGACTGCTAGTCACAATAAACAATGCTTTTAATCCTCTGAAATGAAAAAATATGTCTAAGATGAAGGAAAAGAAAGGAGAGAGAGTTTGATAAATTATTCAACTACCTTTCCTCATTCATAGAACATTTCAACCAATTAATAAGCAATTACATTCACATCAACTGAAATGCTCAAAGAGCCATCTGATGCATTTATTAAATTAACCCTGTACTCTCTGAGCTGATATCAACTGAGATATGTAAAAAATAAAATAAGAAGAAAACAAGGAAAGATTGTACAGATCTACTTCCCTGAGCTCCAAATGAAATCTAGAGTAAAGGAGAGAGAGTAGAAGGGGCAGGTTAAATTCAAAAAAATATAAAAAAATCAAAGGTTGCTACAGGTATTCTGAAAGGAGCTTGAGTAAGATATACCAAATTCCACAAAAACACCATAAAAATTAGGCTGCAATTTCATCAGGATATTCCTTTAAATTCTTAACAGAGTTCTGCAATTTTACCTACTTGTACCTAGGAATAAAATTGTTAGAACGTTTTGTGCTGACATATATAGCAATTTCATTCTCTGCAGGGTCTGGGCAATTTTGGATTTCAAATACACCTTGTGAGAAGTTCATAAAGTATAGAAAAAAATTCATCATCATAGATTTCTAGAGTATCTGGTTTCTCATCCCTTGTCCAGACTAACTCCTTTGCTATTTATCAACATGTTCAAGCACTTGCCATGCATCAGGTATAGATGCTTTATAAATATTTAATTCTTCAAACTCATTTAATTCTTCAAACAACCCTCTGAGGGAGGTGCAGAGAGACTCAGAGAGGTTAATATGCCTAAGGTTGTAATCATGGAACTGGTATCCAAACCCAGGCCATATGGTTCCGCATCTGTGTGCCTGACCACCCCACTATGTTCTCAGGGCTTGAATAAAGGAATGAGTGAAAAATAAAGACATTCATAAAGGAGATTGCTCCAGCATTTATCCCCTCCCTACCCACCTGAGCTTTGCATTTGTCCACATGGAATTTCTTTCTTTCAAAAGACAATTCTTCAAGCAGCCTTTCTCTTCTCAAACTTCTTAAAAGCAAGCCCACACTCAGCACTTCCATTTCTCTACCAGCTATTTATTCCACAGACTTCACATAATCTAGTTGCCCAGCCTTTCTCTAGAGTCTCTTCTCTACTGACACTGTTCTCTTGCAAATTTCTGAACTGCCTTATCCAGTGGTTTGTTTCTCAGGCTAATCTATCTCTGACTGCCAGCTTCTTCCTAGACCCTGCCTTGGTTCTTGTTATCTTGGTCCTCCAGCTTCTGCTTGAATTTATTCCTGTGTTTCTTACTCATTGACACATCTCAAGATCTATTTTTGCTCGCTCTCTCTCTCTCTGTCTCTGTCTCTCTCTGTCTCTGTCTCTCTCTCTCTCATTCTCTTTCTCTCTACAGGTATTTTTTTAAAACATTCTCCTATCCTCCAGTGGCTTCCATTCTTTAACTCTAGTTTCTGGGGTCTGGTTGGCCCCAGAACCTAACCCATCAGCACCATGAGAGTGGGCTCATCTTTTTAGGAATAAAGTCACATTAACCAATCTCATGAAATTAATCTATAACATGAGAATGACAAAGAATTCATTTACAATAAAAAGTAGATTGTCAAAGGGATCTATATCCACAGCTTCACATGGGGAGCTGAATTATGAGCAATATACAATTTGTTAATTTAGACCAAGCAGTATCATTACAAAAAATGTTGGACACAGAATTCTTTCATAAGTGCATTTTTTTTCATAGACACTCCAGGTGGGGAGCTAAATTATAATCAGAAGACTGGGAGGTCAGCATGGAATAAGAAAAGGGGGAAATAATTACATAACTCCAATGTTTAATGGCATCAGGCTGAGATTCACATGTGTATTCCACTCTACAATAGGGGAATATCTGCCATGGGGACTCGGCCAGTAGAGTAATTGTGTGAGACACTATCTCTCCCCTGAATGAATGAATGAATGAATGAATGAATGAATGAATGAATGAATGAATAGATATTGAATAAGGGCCTTGAGATCATTTATGTTCTGCCATTATATACTAGTTGATTGTTGAAATCCTGATCCTCTGCAAGATTTGAGCTGCAAGATGGCAAGGGCCACAGGCATTCATCACTGTGTCTTTAGTATCAAGCATAGTACCTGGCACTTAGCAGACAGAAGGCAATAAATGTTTATTGAAAGTATCTAAACATTTATAAATGTGAATAAGACATCTTCCAAAGTATGCTTTCATGTAAGTTATGCAGAAGGTGCTATTGTGTGTTTAGTTTTGCTTTTCAAAGTTTGTTTTTTTTTAGGTCAAATAGTATACCTTAATTTCAAATGTTTACATTTGGCTCATATTCTTAAAAATTGCAAAATAATAAACTATACAGTTTTCATGTTGCCTGTCTTATTCCTATAAATTTTAACTACTTATTTCTCCTACCCAGTGACTAATCCTTAATCCAAGCCCACCCCTTTATCTTTGATGTTTCTCATTCTCAGTAGGTGGAGGATGCAGCAGCAAAGAGGGAGCGGAACAGATTCTGCATGCCTATGTGGGCTAACCCGGGCACTCATGGGGTTAAAAGCACTGCAGTAATATTAAGCACATGTTTCAAGTCAGCAGGGTGCCAGCCTGAGATGTCCTCAAAGCCTAATTTGATAGATATTATGCCATACACTGCTGCAAGTAGTAATGAAGAAAGTAAAAATTTTATGGATGAGCAAAATAGGAGCTCTTATGGATGGAGTGTTTTTAAATCAGGTGTATAATTTACCCAGTGTCAGACCACATGTAGAGTGCATTACTCAATTGAACTTACAAGCAGATAGGAAAGCAGTTTCTTTTAATAAGCACTTCTTCAACTTATTGGCTCTACAATTACTTGCACCAAATTACCAGCAGCTGCTGCCTGTTTGGTATTTTATCCTAGACAAGGAGTTACATTAGTTTCTAATCAACAAGCCATTCAAGGACTCTTTATAATTTTTAGCTTAATTCCACTTTTATTTCAAACTTATTAATTGAAATATATAATATTTTCATGACAGTACCTATTCAACTGCTGAGGTAAATGGGAAAGGGGAGGGGGGAATAGACCCAAATTTATTTCTGCTATACGTAACACTATACAACTCTATTGATTCGTGTTTGCCTTATAGACCGAATTTTGACATTTCAATAGTTTTTGTAAAAATATTGATACTGTACTTCCACTTCTATGTGTTTAGTATCAATAAACTGTTTTATGTCTAAATAGCATATTCCCATGCATACGAGTTAACTACAAGTTTGGACATTAACCAATTCAATCGTACATTTAATACAGAGTTTCTCAACCTCAGCATTAGTGACATTATGGACTCTTTCTTTATTGTGGGGGATATTATGGGTATTGCAGGATGTTTAGCATGATTCCTGGCCTCTACCCACTAGATGCCAGTGGCAGCACTCCACCTCCAACTACCAGTTGTAACTACCAGAAAATGTGACCAAGCATTGTCAAATCACCAGAGATCATTTAAGAGATTTGAAGAAATTAAGAGGAAAGAGCTTCAGAAATGGTTGTAAGAGGAAAATACATTTTCAACTCATTTGTTAAAAACTTTTCAAAGTATTCTTACAAAGGATATGTTTGTGTGTGTACTAGTCTGGGATTTTTTGCTGTATGAGTAATGATAAGATGAAATTGTGAAGGAATTTAATTCTTCAAAATGAAATCATTTCAATGAGACCCTATTTTGAAGTTACGTTCAGAGTCAAAAGCAAAAGTTAATGACTTAAGAAAAGGAACAAGAACTGCTCATAACTAAATAAAATAAATATTTGAAGAGTTACTCTCACTGTAGAAAATAACTGCTGACTAATTTTAGAGACGTGTGATTATATTTTTATGTCAGTAGAGTCAAGAATATCTAATTCAGAGAATATTTAATTTCTTGGAAATTACATTATATGTTATTGCCAGCTTTAAATTACAAAAGAGGTATGATCAGATGAATGCTAATGAATTTAAGTCACAAAATGCTATATCAATCAAGTTCAAGATTTTTATCACCAGGCTTTCAAATTCACAGTTGTCTTTTATAAAGGCCTAAATCAAAGCTAATGCCAAGAATGATAGCATACCATATACACACTGAAGAACAACAAAAGTGAAAGAAAATTAAATCGACATCCCAAAGTCACTAAGAATTTACCATCTGCCATCTTCCATCTAGTTGTATGTTAAAAGATTCAAATAACAAACAATTGAAAGGTGAATCGTAAATTCATAGTTTACATATAATTTTAAGGTGCAGGACTCTAAAGGTCATTTAGACCTGACCCTCCCTGACTTCATCCTAATTAGATATCCAAAAGTAGCTTCTCAAACCTTATTGTATATTTGAGTCACCTGGGCAACATGTTAAAATATGGATTCTGACTGAGTAGGTCTAGGGTGGGAGCCTGAGAGTTTAATTTTCTAAAAAGCTCCCAGGTGATGCCATTGTTGCTGGTCCATAGAACTCACTTTGAAGAGCAAGGGTTTGTCTACAACATTCTGACCAACTAGTTATTCCAGCCCTGTCTTGAACATTCTTAGGGGGACAAGAGAATGACAGAGAAAATTCTAACTCCAAAAAAACCCAGGACATTTGTATACCCATTGAAATCTTAATTTTCAGATTCTTTCTAGAACTGGTGCCCAGACCTTGGGAAACATCAGTGACCAGCTTGAGGACAATTCTACAAAATTAAGCAAAATTACTGAAAAACAATTAGCGAGGTCTCAACTTCTTGACATAAATCCAGGCTGAATTCTTTCTTACCAATAGTTCATGGAATGAAAAATAAACAATGGAATCTTCATGCAAACCATCATTCCTATAATAGTCTAAGGGCATATTACCTTTTTACCACTGTGTCTACATGACTCCAAGTGAACAATGAAAAATAGAATACCATCATCTAGCACAGGCTCTGCAGCTATAGCCCATAGATATATCAAATCTATCATCAGATTTTTTAGAAAGCTCTGGTATATTTTGACCAGAGTGGCAGGAACATGTCATAAGTCTGTCATTTTATAAGAAAATAAGGGGAAGGACATTATCAAATTAGTAGATACACTCCTTTTCTCGAGATGAGAAACATGTCTTTCCATGAACTTAAAGATTCAAAGAACTTTCAGTTCTCAGCAGCCTCAGATGCACAACATTGATGTCAGACCTATTCATGATTATAGTTAATTGTTGATTATAGTTTGCAGGTAATCCAGATCCTTTATTTTAAACTTCTGATTTTACTTCAGCCTATTTTATGGCTTAGTGCTCTACTTAACAAATAGAGGTAAAACTCAATAGCTTCAAAGAAAACCAAGAGCTACTATGTGATTCTGATGTCAATTAATGATTTTATGATCACTTTAAATATTAAAAATATTTAACAGCGGGTAAAGTTTGGGCATCAAGCAATCAGAACAGAAGCCTCAATCAATCAGAACAAATACTATCCACAAGCCATCAGCGTGGCCATACTGGTACATGCCGGTGGTGTATCAGCCCACTCTTGAACGACATGATAACAGAAATACCCAAAGGACGGTTTTACACTATAGAGCAGTTTTATCATGGATAAACTTAGACCAGTAAATACTGTTATTTGGAATAAGGATAAATGTATACTTTCCTCTAGAGTGAAGTTCTTTGTGAATCAATACTGAAGTCAATCATATTTAACACATTTATAAATGTTCAGAAAGCTCACATTTATTCAGTATGAAAGCTTTAAATTTATAACTAAGAAAAAAGGTAATAGGTAGGTATGAAAATCTTACCAATTTGTACAAAAGTCTAGAAAAGTAATAACTAGACTTCAACTTAGTACAAGGTAGCATATTTTATGATAAAGAGCACAGATATTAAGGGAATGGCTCTGAGCTATCAGCATCAGGCAGGGAAAGTACACACGTCGAAGTAATTGATAGCTCCCTAAGCATACTGACTGACTTGTCTATCAGGCTCAAAAAGTGAAGAAAATATTTGTGAGATTATGGTTGTCACATCTCAGAAATGATCATCATGAAGCCAGAGAAAGCACAAGCAAAAAAGGAAATAGTAACTAACATAGAGGGTTAGAGTGCTGCTATTTGAGGCATATTGAAATGTTGGCCTCTTCCCCCTGGAAAGGCAAATGTTGAATGAGAAACCTGATTAAAATTTATACAATTATAAATGATTTGGATAACACAGTCATAGGCTTGTTCCCCAAAAGATTGGCGGAGGAGCATCCCTTGAAACTTCAGTAAAATAAGTTTAGGACACTAGAAGGACAGAGTGGTTAGTAACTTCATAGAACTCAACCTCACCAGTGTTATCTCCCCCAGCCCACCCCTTCCCTCAAGAGTTAACACAAGAAGGAAATAAAAACTCCAGGTAAGAATTTATTCTTCCAAACATGGGCTAAGTGCTGAAGCAATGAAAAGGAGTAAAAGGTGTTTGGTTCCTGCTCTGTTAAGTTTAAAGTCAACTGGGATTAGTTAACTGAATCAAGTGACTGAACAAAGTGACTGAACAATCCCACATGTAATATAAAGTTACAACTGAGATCAAAGCTATAAAGAAAGGGCACATGGCACTATGATAGATGTCTAGCAATGGGCATTGGCCTTGGCCTAACCAGGGAGAAGGTCATTGTTTGGAAGTATCCTAATTTCTTAAAGATAGATAGAATTGAACTAACTAGTTAAAAAGTGAGAAATGGCTACTAATTAAAGCAGACTATC